>NC_134402.1:214424662-214504662 GCF_038048845.1 Mixophyes fleayi | reverse complement strand
AGTAATGCTATTACCTTAATACACAACATAATAACACTAACGTTATTTCTATGCATAACCATAATCCACAGTGTACTCCAGTGTACTACCAAAGTGTCACTAAAACTATAATCAACCACAATGACTAAATGGTATCTATATAAAAATTGTGTTAGAATAAGACACATCGATGTATCTGAAACAATTCAAAAATGATTATCATTAATGTGATATTGATATTGGGGAAGGGATAGAAAAGGGTTAACATCAGATCTAAGATGAAGTATAACAGAAAAAATGACTAACTACCGAAATAATGAGTAACTACAAAAAAGGGGCTATTTCGTAGTTCTCATTAAGTCCTGCTGGAATGAGTGTGCCCGGTTCGAAATTCCAGAACATTTCACGGCGTGAGAGTTTCTGTTGGAGATCACCTCCCCTGACAGACAATGAGACCTTTTCTAGTGCCAAAAATCTAAGGCAACTAGGGTCTCCATTGTATGCCTGGGAGAAGTGCCTAGAAACAGAGTGACTCTCCATTCTGTGTTTAATATTGCGAACATGTACATGTATACATATATATATATATATATATATATATATATATATATATATATATACATATCTACTGTATAAATGCCTAGTGGCGTGTGTGAAAAAAAAAAAAACAAGCTGCAGCGCCACCTGCTGGGCAGAGTTATACACTGACCTATATATTTCTTGAAGGAGAAATGACAGTTGGGAGTGGTTGGTGGTTGCCGGGGGTGACAGTTGGGAGTGGTTGGTGGTTGCCGGGGGTGACAGTTGGGAATGGTTGGTGGTTGCCGGGGGTGACAGAGCAAGAGGAGTGTGATACTCAGGACCGCTGAGAGAGATCCCTGTGTCTGGATAGACATCTGGATAGATGTGGCGATGAAGATGAAGGATGAGGTGATGGAGAAAAATGATGAGGTGCTGACATGTAGACAAAACCACGTTAAAAAAGGGCGCTTGCGTTGGGAAGTAACGCTCTTCCCCTGAGGAGGCCTGGGCTATAGCCCAAATGCATGACAAGAACATTTTTAACACCTTAAGTAGCTTGATTTCACTAGAATGCATGAGTATCATGCACTGGTTAACTTGTATATTTGTATATATATATATATATATATATATATATATATATATATATATATATATATGCATATATACATATATATATATATATATATATATATATATATATATATACATACATATATATATATATATATATATATATATATATATATATATATATACATACATACATATACATATATATATATATATATATATATATATATATATATATATATATATAAAATATGATAGGCACAACAGAAGGATAAGGCGCACACTAGTGCAGTATTTCCAGAGTTAATAATCCGAACTCAGTGGGTAAGTATTAATGTCCATATGTGTTAGTCCAAGTCTCTGGGTAACTCTCCTGTTCACTCTAGTTCCATACACATATTCAAGAAAGATAGAATTGTCAGAACAATATCAGACAGCTGTTGTATTTAGTGATCTATCCATCACCAATTTAGTGCACACCAAGAGAATATATATAAATCAGCTTATCTGTGTATGTTAATTTGGTTGTAGGTATTCACACTT
This sequence comes from Mixophyes fleayi, assembly GCF_038048845.1. Lineage (NCBI taxonomy): Eukaryota > Metazoa > Chordata > Amphibia > Anura > Limnodynastidae > Mixophyes > Mixophyes fleayi. Next base: position 214,503,045 of record NC_134402.1, on the reverse strand, counting down.
AGTTCATTCCATCAGCCGATATATAGAAAACATAAATTGTCACAAATAGTGTAGTATATTAAAATAGTATAGATTTAATCACAGTAAAATATAAAATACATGCTCACAATGTAAGCAAGAATAATAGACTTATCTGTAATTCCATTTAGGTCCTCAGTCTCCATAGCTGTGGAACAGATATCAGGATACCTCTAATAGTAATGGCTTGAATACACAGTAATGCTGGAGGTTACTAGTCTCTCCACCTCAACGTGTTTAATCTATTTCAGACTTCTTCAGGAGGAATATAAACATGGAGATGTTTATATAATATGCGTCGGCCATTTTGCGCATGCGCGCCAGACAGTTCTTACTGCGCATTCGCAGAACATTCGTGATCACGAGAGTGAGTTAATATTATGTACTATCAATATTTTTGCTTTAGCAGGCTAGTATTAAAAGTCAATAGTGGACTTAACGATACACTCAGGACATTAAATAAGTTTATAGGAAAAGGATATAGTCCGTCGGCCATTGTGTGTGTGGGCAAAACAAAATTCAAACACAATGCAGCCATTTATGATTAGCGAAAAACTAGGATGGTACTAATATTCACCCTAATAGGATAACAATACTAGATTTATCAGAAGGAAATGTTAATTCAGAGCATATTATATTAGATCCTCTGGCCATTTTATGTGTGGGCAAAGAGGAATACATACAATATATAAAAACACAGGCCGCCATTTTTGGATAGGGATAAACCAAAGAAGTACTAATAATCATCCTATAAGGTCTATTGGAATGAAATATTCATTCAGAGCATAATACATTGAAAATTATAAAAATATCAAGAGAAATGTTAAAAATATTAAAATTGTTAACAATTACATAATAATATGATACCAACATGTACATCCATACAAAATGTTACATAGTAATACATATCATAAATGTAGCAATACACAATAGGCTAAGAAACCAATATAATTCAATTAAAACCAGACGTTATACATTATACCAAAATATTTATAAAAAAAGGTGCAATTTCATATTCCTCATTAAAACCAGCAGGGGCCAGAGTATTCAGCTGGAAAATCCAAAACATCTCACATCTAGATAGTTTTGTTTGTAGATCCCGACCCCTTGGACCTAGGCGTACATTTTCTTTTCACTTGAATGTAAGGTGATTGGGGTTAGAATTGTGTGTGTTAATGAAATGTTTAGAAAAGAAATGAGACTTTATTTTATTGTTAATATTGCAGACATGCTCTTATATTCTTATTTTCAAGGAGTGTATTTGTGGGATTGGACTTATTGAGATATATATATATACAATACTGCTATAAGCTTCATTGTTTATGTCTTTTTGTATCACATTCTATTTGCATATTGGTTTTTTGCTTAAACAGGCAGCTAATCAGATTGTACAGTATACCCCCACACTACATTAAATATGTGGAGAAATTCAGACAGAATTACTCAAAGGTCAGATTGGTGTAAAAAGATTTTTAATAGAAATATAAATGTACCAGTTTCTACATAGGATTTGGGACATAGAAAAACTATTAATCAAAGAATCACTTATACCCCATTCATGCTGCACCGTAAACCCGGGTTTTTGCAGAGGCACGCTGAAAAACCCGGGTCTTGGTGCAGTATGAATAGTCGAACCACAAAATCCCGGGTATAAAATCCCGGGACTTAGACCCGGGATTTTGCGAGGGGTAATTCCCGTGTTGGACCCCGCTCGCCTGCAGTATGAATGGTGCAACCCGTGTAATTCCCGGGTCTCACCATTCATACTGTAAAAAAAAAAAATTGTGAAGTAAAAAAAAAGATTTTAATTAATAAAAAATACATAAGAAATGTTTACTTAACTTATTTTCAGCCAGCGGTGTCTCCGGTGCGTTGCCGGCTGTCAGGGGGACCTCTGAGTACTAAAATGACATCATTTCTAATGGACTAGAAATGACGTCATTTTAGTACCCAGAGGTCCCCCTGACAGCCGGCAACGCACCGGAGACACCGCTGGCTGAAAATAAGTTAAGTAAACATTTCTTATGTATTTTTTTTTAAATAAAATATTTTTTAACACTTTTTGTTTTCTAAAACCCGGGTCGGGCAGGTGCAGTATGAACCCGCCCGACCCGGGAATCTTGTTATCTATACTGCCCTGTGCCCCGGCAATATCCCGGGTTAACAACCCGGGATATTGCCGGGGCGGCAGTATGAAAGTGGTATTATTTGGTGAGATGTTCAAAGTCTTGAACAATACATTGCTGCTGATCGAATCCCAAGGGGATTATCTATCAATAAAACTCAAACTTTTGGAACAGATAATTTAGAGTTCATGAAAGAATGTGTCCAGGCCCTACATGAATATTCTCTTAGTCTAATGAGACTCATTATTCGTGAAAAAAAAAAGTTATTCCATAAAATTGAGGAAGAAATGAAAAATAAGGAAACATTTTTGGAACCGTATAAGACAAAAGAGGATTATGCTGTTAATGAACAGATCCTTAATAAAAAAAACTTGAGAGGGCAGAGATGGAGGTTGTTAAGACCAAGGAGAAGAAGTTCATTAGGGATAAACAAGATTATGACACTAACAATATCAAACAGTGGAGAAGGAATACCACACAATATAACATTAGAAATTCCTCATACCCTGAAAGCGTCCGTAAGCCAGACAATTATTGGAAAGTGGTCCAGCAGGGATATGGTAACATAAAAACACGTCAAAGTCCACAAATTAGGAACATCCACCTGTAGAACATCTACCATTAAGAAATAGATTCACTACATTGGATAGAATAGATGCTAGTGACAGTGACGATTTTTTATCTCCGGTCCGAATGTTATACGAGAGGGGGGGGCAACAAGAGGCATGTAAAAGAAAATTTCAGAAAAGCCTCAGCAATGAAAAGCTAAGAAGAAAGTATACCTTCTCGACAACAGAACATTAGATGATAATGGTATCTTTAATCTCTCTAAACATCCTATAAGTAAATAAGAATTTTCATTATTAAGTAAGGGTCTCTCATTTGCCCCCTACAAAAACCAAACAAATTCCAAATGTTTATAGACATTAAAAAATACACCAGAAAATTGACACTAAGGAGACATTTTGCCTGTAAAGATATGGCCATTATTTCTAACTATGAAAATGCATCAAAATCAGAGTTAAAACCTACCTCTAAATTCTATCCTCTGGAATCTAGAAGTAGTCATATTGACCTGTTCCAGGAGTTAGTAGTAAAGGATCTTGTAACTACATTATTATTAACCTCACTAACACAAATTTCCAGTCATTTCCATTAAAATTTGACCACCACCTAGGGCACAATATGATTTTCTTATACCTTCAAAGAAGAATTGCTGCAGTTCTTGCCAGTGATAAGAAAAAGGTCATTGTCATGCCTGGGCATAAGACCAAAAATCCACGTCTTAAGTGTGGAATTATTTTTACACAAATCCTGACAACAGTTGTCTAGCCTTTTGTAGCGTTTTTAAAGCCACACTCAGTAGAGGTAGGCATGTAAAAGAAAATATCAGAATAGCCTCACCAATGAAAAGCTAAGGAGAAAGTATACCTCCTCGACAACAGAACATTAGATGATAATGGTATCTTTAATCTCTCTAAACATCCTATAAGTAAGTCCATAACGACTTTGCTAGTATTAGATCCACGTCCAATGTCCATTATTAATGCAGCTGGTGTTAGACAGTTACTTGAGGTCTTCTGTCCCTATTACCAAATTCCATCACGACACCATTTTACTAGAAAAGATATTCCTCACCTCTACCAGAAAGTTCATAAAAATGTAATTATTGGGCTACAATATGCCATTCTACCCACTGTACACTTAACCACAGATATGTGGGCAAGCGGAACTGGGCAAAGTAAAGATTATATGACTGTGACAGCCCACTGGGTTGGTCATTCGCCTTCACCAGCAGGGACAGCAGCAGCATGTACCCAAGTACGTCACATTTTTCAGAAGTAGGCTACTCTGTGTATCAGCAGCTTCACTAAGAGGCATACAGCTGACAATCTGTTCAAAAAACTAAGGGATGTCATTGAAAGATGGCTAATCCTGCTTGGACTCTCCTGAGGATATGTCATTTCTGATTACGACCCCAATATTGTTCAAGCATTACAGCGGGGTTGAATTCCATCACATTTTCTGTTTTGCACACTCAATCAACTTGGTGTTACAAAACTTTTAAAAAATGACATGCAGCAGATGCTGTTTGTGTCCAGAAAAATTTAGGGTCAATTTCTGTTTTCTGCAACAGCATGAAGGAGAATGCAAAAGCTGCAAGAAGACTAGCATTTGAGGGGAATGTACTTTAGTCCAGCGAAGTAGTCACCTGTGAAGAGAATGCAGATGTGGTTAGCTTCAAGTCAAGTGATTACCTTAATAATACATTTTGACAAGGAGATACAGAAATTTAACGTGTGAAATAAATTAAAGTAAATGTGCTAACTATATTTTAATTGTAGATTAAATACTTAATTTGCTTCGCAAGGATCCAAGAGCTATCAACATCTTGTTTGGACGTTTTCTCCTTCAGTTTCTCTGGTAACTGCTTGTTGTACAAAAAATTGATTTCCCAAGACACCCAGCGGTGATGCAGATGATTCCGCACAACATTTTGATATTTGCTCTGCTGTAATAAAATTGCCCAAAAATCGTGACAGCTCTGCCCTAAAATGAACTACTAATTCCATTTGGAAGGCCATTATCGGCAATTACATCATAGTACACAGACTTCTATGATGGTGGGATGAATTAGTATTGTTTGAGGAAGATTAGCGCTAAACCCTGCCACCTCTCCTGTTTCTGAGTGAGCTATGGTACAATAAAATGTAACTGCAGATTAAGACCAAGACTGTCAGCCTTATTATTTCTATTTCAGCAATTACAAGTAGCAATGGAGCTCTTCTCTTTGGATGTTACCTATATAACGCAGTAGAATTTGCCTGCAAATTCTATAGACAAGCCTGCTTGTCTTCCTCTTCATCAATGACCCTTAGCAATTGAGCACTCGTCTTTGGGTGTATATTACACCCAAACCTTATTAGTGCAAATTAAGATACAGTTTAATCCCTGCTAGGCCCTCCATCATCCTTTGCATGTTAATAATTAGGATTGGTTGGAGTTATGGGCAAGGTCACAATTTTTTTGGTCATATCCTTCAAACCAGCCCAGATGTCAAACTGTTGTGGTCTGCCACCTGCGTCATCCCTGCTTGTGTTTAGAAAGTGCAAATTGGTGTCAGAACCTCACGTGCCAGAACTGCTGCCACTGGTGCCACCCTGCTGCCCCTGGTGCAGGACTTACACAATCAACCGCATCCTCATCAGCGCCCTCGTCGGCTACCCAAATCTCCCCCTCATCCTCTTCTAATTCCAAAGTGTCATCCTCACTTGGTGTATCACCGGCTACACTCAGGCTGTTTAGGCACACATCAGCAGAACTGCTGAAAGGGCCCTTCTTTATGGGTACATTATTAGAATGCTCACGATTAGACATACCACTGGTGTCATTTCTGATTCAGAGCATGCATTATCCTCTAATGCCTTGGTATTTTCTTGCAGCTCGGCTTTGACGCACAACAGTAGTTGTGCACCACTTTTACACTCCAAATTACTTGGTCTTGCTTGTGTTAGGAACTTACCTTGTTCCCGTTCCGCTGCGCTGTCAGCGTGGTCTGACAGCGGTGTCCGATCCGTGCAGCGCTTCTTCTGTTGGCGCTGCCGCACTTCCGGGTTCTCCCTGCTGCCGATCATGTGACTCCTGGGCGGGGAATTCAAACTCCTATATCTCCCCTGCTCTGACACGCTGCCTGTGTCAGAGCAATGTGTTTCCTGTTCCTGGCTACAGTTTCTGTGTCCTGACTCCTGTGAACCTGCTCCCTGTGTATCCCTCTATTCCTCCTACTCCTGTGTACCTACCTGGCTGTGACCTGACTATTCTTTGGCTTATCCCTGGCACTACGAACTGGACTATCTCCTGTGTACCGACTCGGCTGTGTTACCAACTATTCTCTGGATCTCCCTCTGGCACCATATACCTGATACCTTCTGTGTACCGACTCGGCTGTGTTACCAACTATTCTCTGGATCTCCCTCTGGCACCGTATACCTGATACCTTCTGTGTACCGACTCGTCTGTGTTACCAACTATTCTCTGGATTTCCCTCTGGTACCGTATATCTGATATCACCAGTGTACTGAACCGGTCATGTCTCTGGACCCATATCCTGCCACGCACCCATTGGCTCCGTGCATCTACCGGTTACTGTTCCAGACCAACAACGCCTGGAATTAACGGTTAGTGCCTGTACTTGCACCGCTTTGTCTATTTTCTTGTCTGCCTGCCATCACTTAGAACTTTCTCCCTTACGTCAGTAGGCTAATCTGGGGGCCGCGACCTGCGGTTCTTCGGCAGCAAAGTCCACACTACCTTGCGGTGGTTCTTGGTGAAGACCGGAAGGCCGTTAGACTCCGCGCCCTAGGTAAGCCTGTGCTAATACTGACTAAGGCATCATAATCGTAACAGCTTGGTCATGAGTGACCGTACAAGAAGAAGGCTCGGTAACATTTTTGATCTGCCACTAATAGAGAAAGGCAAAGGTTTCATTCTTTCTTTGCCACTGCGTGTGTTGTTGGAATTTTTTTTTTTATCGGCAGTTAACTTTTCCTCAGTTACACTTTTTCGCTTCAACACGGTAAATTTTTTTGGGTTGTGTGTTTTTTTCCATGATTTAAAAAGACTATGTACTTTTGCATCGGCTTTACCAGATGACGTACTGGGAACACTATCATCAGGACTGGTGCCAGCAACTGCTTGCTGATTCTGCTCATATGTGGACTGCTTTGAATCCATTTAATGAGCCCTAACCACTTGTAGTGCAAAAAATTGTATAGATACTGCTGATAAATATCACTTTTGACAGCAAGAAAAATTATTGTTTCACACTGGGGAATATGGGACACCCCAAAGCAATTGTAGTGCAAAAAATTAAAAAAAAAAAAAGCCTCCTCTATCCTCCTCTCTTCCTGCTCTAACAAATGTTAATGGAATTCGTATTAATAATAATAGAATTGTATAGAATAGAATTGAAACAATAATGTGTACACTTATTGCTCTGTCCCTGCGCTAATAGCCTGTGACCTAACCCTGCTCTCTCCCTCTGTCAAATGGCGATTGCTGTGGAGGCAGGTATTTATGCTTTTCAAACCTCGCGAGAACCGAGCTCAGAAATACGAATACGTCACAATGGCTTTTTGCCTCGATTTCGATTCCGAACGGTACTCGGATAGGCGAAATTCGGCTGGATTCGGATCTCGGGGAACCGAGCCCGCCCCTTTTCTCTAATTAAGAGACACTTTAATTAAGGGCTTACATAACCAGGTGCTGACTAAGGATGAGTACCAATACTTATTTGTTGTGATTCCTATAATCTCCATTTTTATTACCTCTCAAAAATCCATAAAACATTGAACAAATCTTCGGGCAAACCTATTGTGGCCGGTATAGACTCCCTAACATCACATACGTCTGAGTATGTTGATATTTTTCTCAGTAACTAAGTAATGAAGTTTGAATCCTATCTTAAGGATACGAATAGCGTGTTAAACATCTTTGAAGATTTCCAAAGGAGCTCTAATTGCACATGGCTCACTATAGATGTCCAATCGTTATACACAGCTATAAAGCATAAAAATGGCATTAATGCCTGCAGAGAATTTTTAGATCCCGACTAAGACCTGTCCCCAGACCACAAGGATTTTATATGTGATCTTATTAATTTTATTCTAACTCATAAATATTTTAAGTTTTTAGAAGTCTTTAATCTCCAGATATGTGGCACAGCTATGGGGACTATTTTTGCGCCGAGCTTTGTGAATCTTTTGATGGTAAGTTGGAAACAAGATTTATATATAAGCCTAACCCTTTCTCTAGATGTATAAAAATTTATAAGAGATATATAAACTATATACTAATGGTCTAGTAAGGTGATGATGAATCTATTGATTCATTCTTGGCATATATTGCCAACAATGATTATAATTTAAAATTCACTGCAAATTGCAGTACTACTTGTATTGAGTATTTGGACTTAGTCCTTACAGGAATTGACAACAGAGTTGAATTCAAGAATTACATTAAAACCGTCAATACTAATAGTTATCTTCACTATAGAAGCAGTCATGTGAAAAAGTGGAAGTCTAATATCCCTTATTCCCAGTTGTATAGAATCAAGAGGAACTGTAGTGACGAATCACAGTGCAAAGAACAATTATCTTTATATGCACAGCGCTTTCAGAATAGAGGTTACCCTGAAAGATTGATATGTGATGCCTTGACAAAAATTGAAGGGGTTAATAGATCTGATCTATTAAAATATAAAGGAAGAGAAAATAAGAAAGGTTTCATTCCTTTTATAACAAATTATAATTCTTGTGAACATAGGATTAAATCCACAATTTCTAAACACTGGGATAGCCTACAGATGGATCCTATTTTAGCTACGATCTTACCCGTGAAACCTGACATAGTATTTCAGAAGAGTAGGAACCTTAAAGACACCCTGGTCCCAAGTATGATACCTGAAATTAACATGAGTACTACCAACACATTTCTGGAGATCGACTTTAATAAATGCAAGCATTGCAATGTTTGTAAGTTTGCAAACTCTGAGAAGAAAGTGTTTTATAATTGCGACAATAGTCAGAAGTATAATATCAAGCAATTTAGGAATTGTCAGACACCATCTGTCATTTACATATTAGAATGTACTTGCGGGCTAAAATACATAGGTAAAACCAAAAGACCCTTGAAACTAAGAATACAAGAGCATGTCCGCAATATTAAGAATAAAATAAAGTCTCATTCCGTTTCTAAACATTTCATTAACACACACATTTCTAACTAAGGGTGTGCACCGGCCACTTTTGGTGTTTTGGGTTTTGGGTTTTGGGTTCTGATTAGCTTGAGGTTTTGGGTTCTGAATTGTTTTGCCAAAACACCCCACGAAAGGTTTTGGTTCTGATTTCGGGTTTTGGGTTCTGATTTTTTTTAAGTTTTTGGGTTTTTTTTCACTCCTATGCTATTATTAACCTCGATAACATTCAATAACAATCATTTCCACTAATTTCCAGTCTATTCAGAACACCTCACACCTCACAATATTGTTTTTAGTCCAAAACTTTGCACCGAGGTAGCTGGATGTCTAAGCTAAGCGACACAAGTGGGCGGCACAAACACGTGGCCCATCGTAGGTGGTTGTGTAGGCTTGAATGACCTTTTTCTGCTCCTTCATCCTCTGCAGCATATAGAGGGTGGAGTTCTAGCGTGTCACTACCTCTTGTTTTAGTTGATGACAGGGCATTTTCATTATTTTTTTATTTGGCAGCAATAGCTCCTCCAACTGGTCTGAATTCCACTGCATAGATGGCTGCTCCTACATCCTCTGCAGCATATAGAGGGTGGAGTTCTAGCGCGTTACTACCTCTTGTTTTCGTTCATGACAGGGCATTTTCATTATTTTTTTATTTGGCAGCAACGGTGAACGTAGTTTAATATCTGATACGCAGCTATCTGGACTGCGTAGTGGAGTGGCCCCGGTACCCAATTTGGTACCGGAGCCACAATACCTCCTCCAACTGGTCTGAATTCCACTGCACAGATGGCGGACACCGGATGCACGTCTAACACCAACATAGCTGTTACAACCGCAGTTATCCGCTTTGCAATAGGGTGACTACTGTCGTACATAGTGCTCATGGCAAACTACTGTTGGACGGTCAACTGTTTGGTGAAAGACGTAGCGTTCTTACGACTTCCCCTCTGGGATGATGACCGACTACCAGCAGCAACAGCAGCAGTGGCAGTAGTAGGCATACCGCTGCAGGATTCCTCAGAGGGAATCTCGGATTGAAGAGGACTCAGTCTGGCTGGTGACATGGCCTGCAGGACTAAATCTGATGGAGATCGTGGAGGAAGTTGACGAGGAGGGTGTTGGTGGTGTGTATCCAACAGGACCAAGGGATTTAGGTGTCCCTGGACTGATGACGGTCCTAGCCCGAATTCCTGAACTAATCACTGAACTATGAAGGTTATTCAGGTGACGTATAAGGGAGGATGTCCCTAGGTGGCCAAGATCCTTACCCCTGCTTATTTGAGTTTTACATAAGCTACATATGGGCATACATTTGTTGTCCGGATTGGGATAAAAATAACTCCAGACTGAAGAGGTGCATTTTTTGGTCTTCTGACCAGGCATGACGATGGGCTTTTTCATCCCATGGACATCAACTGTTTCCCCCCCTGGTGCCTCATTTAAAATAACCACATCAGCATCCTCCTCGTCAAGTTCCTTCTCAGCGCCAGCTACATAAATAACCTCCTCCCGGTGTACAACATTGACACGTTGATTATCCAAATCTGGATCTACACTGTGGGTGATCCTTCCAGCATATACAGAGGGTGTGCTGCAAATGGTGGATGGAGTCACCTCTTCCCGTACAGTGATGGGAAGGTCAGACTTCGCAACCACCAACACCCTTGGACTCGCCTTGGGGATTTGTGATGTCATCTATTTACAAGGCAGAGTTGTTTGCTGTGTTGTTGTTGTTGCTGACAGCATAATTCTCTTAAATTTTTTGGAGGGGGGGGGAGGAGGGCTTAGATCCTTGGGTGAAGCTGAACCACTAGTCCTGAACACGGGCCAGGGCCTAAGCCGTTCCTTGCCACTCCGTGTCGTAAATGGCATATTGACAAGTTTTCGTTTCTCCTCAGATGTTTTTAATTTCCTTTTTTTGCTAATTTTAGTGAACTTTGGGTTTTTGGATTTTACATGCCCTCTACTATCACATTGGGCATCCGCCTTGGCAGACGACGTTGGCAGCACAGTCTATATGTATGTCCATGTCGGCAGAGATCAGAAAAAGGATGCTGCCTGGCCGCTCTCAATGTGTTTAAAACACAGACAGAGCGGCCGGGCAGGATTCTCTGTCTGCTTCTCTGCCAACAGTGACATGTATATGGTGTGCGGCTGCAGGCAGCCAGCACCTGCTAGGGAGGGTGATTGCCCTCTGGATCCACCGCTGAAATCATTACAGCCCCCTCCATATTGCTGGCTCCTCACATGCTACTTACGTTTATTTGAGACTACCAGCGCTGTTCTGTAAGCTCTGCGCTCCTTGCTGCTCAGACAGGAAGTGAATACTGAACACTGTATTGTAGGGCTGCCTGATGTCTCCTCAGAATGCTCAGACATTGCTCCGAGGAGTCTTTGGAGCCACGTTAGCCTCATACATCACCAGTGGTAGGTGCTGGGGGCCCCTCTGATGTCATGAGTCTCTGAGACCATGTCCTTAAGTTATTTTAAAAATAACAATTGCTTGAAAATTACAAATTTAAAGTGTACTCCTCAGTAGCAGGTCCAATTCTCCATTTAGCAAGGATAGTATTTATCCTTATTTGTTTTATAGAAATTTCTATTAAGACACTTGTCGTGGGGAAGACAGGGCTTGACATCAACTTGGATGGGATAAGGTTTTGATTTGTATCTACTCATTTGCATCTCTATGACAATGAATTAATATGCAGATTGTTTCCTCATGAATGGTTATTTACCAACATTACTGAAAGCTATTAACTTTCACTAAACTATTGCAACCTATCACACATTTGCTTTCAGAGTCTAACACATACTAGACTGATAAAATATAATTGTTAATCTTAGCATGAAACCCTTAGTTTTAGTAGTGAATCAAACTTTAGTTTTTATTGATTTAATCATTTATGTTATAGGGATGTTGTGTGTTGTCAGTGATCAGAAAATCAAAAATTCCTTAGAAGTGGGTTCAGTTAAGATTGTGCACAAAACAATTACCTGTGTTTTTTTTTAGAGATGCTCACTGACCCCTGTGTTTTGGTTTTGGTTTTGGATCTGGATTACCGTCGTGTTTTGGTTTTGGTTTTGGTTTTGCCAAACTGTCATTGTGTGTTTTGGTTTTAGTTTTGTTTGGTTTTGTTTTGCTATTTTGTTTAAAAATCAATGTTTTTGGGCCTAAAATAACCAAATTTAGTGCTCCACCTGTTTCTTGGATAAGTAATCTAATTGTAAAGCTAATAAATTATCCAAAAAACAGTTTAATTCCTGGTAGGCCTTCATTAATTCGACACACAAACCAGATTATCTTCCTCTCCATCTATGAATATTGGCAATGCAGCCATCATCTTTGGATGTATATTACACCCTACAGTTATACTTAAATATGAAAAGAAATGGACAAAGGCAGTTTGGTTTCTGTCTGTCTAGGCCCCCCTCCAGTTGTATAAAATACCAAAAAAATCAGCCGTTATAGACTGTACAATATTAATTGAAATGGAGAAAGCCAGTTTGGTTTCTATCTCTCTAAGCCCCTCTCCACTTGTATAAAATACCAAAAAATTCAGCCATTATAGACTGTACAATATTAAGAGAAATGAACAAAGACAGTTTGGTTTCTGTCTCTCTAGGCCCCACTCCACGTGTATAAAATACCACAAAATTCAGCCGTTATAGACTGTATAATATTAAGAGAAATGGACAAAGCCAGTTTGGGGTCACTCTGTCTATGACACCCTACCCTTAAGAAGAAATTGCCCAAACAGCAGCCTTTCAAGACGGTACGTGATATGGAAATGCCCCAAGTCCCTTTCCTCTTTGATGGGTAGATTGCACCCTACACTTACGTAGAAAGTTTTAAAAAGATGCTATCGTCATCATCTGGAGCTTCATCCTTACCCTCATCAGTGTGTACGTCATCATCACAGACTATCAATTCATCGCCGCTTGAATCCGCCATTAGAGAACAGTCAGTGCTTGGATGTCTTGGATGGTGAAGGCCTTCCTCGTGGAAGATGTAGTTCATTTTTATAAACATAATTTTCTCCACATTTTTGGGAAGTAACCTTCTACGGCGATCACTGACTAAGTTCCCTGCTGTGCTGAACACTCGTTCAGAGTACACACTGTAGGGTGGGCAGCTTAAGTATTGCAAAGCAAGTTTGTACATGGGTTTCCAAATTGCCTGCTTTTCTTCCCAGTAAGGAAAGGGACTGTCTGACATTTCCATATCAATTACCTCTTGGAAATAATATTCCACCATCCTTTGCATGTTAATACTCATATTGGATGAAGTTATGGGCAAGGTCACACCTTTTTTAGAAAATCCTTCAAACCAGCCCAGATGTTAAACTGTTCTGGTCTGCCCTCTGCGTCTTCCCTGCTTCTGTTTTGAAAATTCAATTTTTTACGAGCAGCAGCTGCTTAAGAAACTGAAGGAGGACACATCGGCAAGCCAAGGCCCAGTTCAGCGGACAACTTGCTGAGCAATAGCTCCTTGCAAAAGTTCACATCTCGTTCATTTTGAAGCAAAGACTCAATGTAGGTCTTAAACCTTGGATCAAGCACTGTGGCCAAAACGTACTGATCCGAGTTCAAGATCTTAATAACTCGAGGATCAATGTGAAGCGAATTAAGTACTTGATCGACAAGGCCAACATACTTTGCGGAATTGCTTGTTTTCATCTCCTCCTACAGTTTCTCGTGCTGCTTTCCCAATAGTCTAATTAAAGGAATGACTTGGCTCAAACTAGCACAATCTGCACTCACTTCACACGTCACAACTTCAAATGGTTTCAGCACCTTGCACAGCACTGAAAGGATTGCCCCCTCCTTTCCCAATGTCATAGCTTGTGCAATACGCTTGTGCAGCATGTACAGGGTGGAATTCCACCTATTTACTACCACTTGCTTAAGTTGGTGGCAGGGCAAGTTAAACTGCTCTTGGAGCTGCTGCAATCTCCTACATGCTGTGGCAGAATGCCTGAAATGGCCTGAAATCTTATGGGCCACCGAAAGCATCTCCTGCACCTCGCGGTTATTTCTTAGGATGCTCTGCACCACCAAGTTGATGGTGTGAGCAAAACAGGGTATGTGCTGGAAATCACCCAGCTGTAATGCTCGCACTATATTGTTGGGGTTATCAGAAATGACATATCCTGGGGAGAGTCCAAGTGGTATAAGCCATGTATCAATCACATCTCTTAGTTTGCGTATCAAATTGTCAGCTGTATGCCTGTTAGTGAAGCCGGTGATACAAAGAGTGGCCTGCCTGTGACAAATGTTACGTAGTGGTGTACATGCTGCTGCTGTTCCTGCTGGTGAAGGTGAATGACCAACCCAGTGGGCTGTCACAGTCATATAGTCTTTGGTTTGGCCACTTCCACTTGTCCACATATCTGTGGTTAAGTGGACAGTGGGCAGAATGGCATTTTTCAGCGCAATCTCTACATTTTGCACACACTTTTTGGTAGAGTTGTGGAATAGCTTTATGGGAGAAATGGTGTCGCAATGGAATTCTATGACGCTGACACAAAACCTCAATTAACTGTGAAAAACCAGCTGCTTTTATTGTGGAGATTGGACGCAGATCTAACACTAACATGGCAGCCATGGCGTCTGTGTTTCGCTTAGCGACTGGGTGACTGCTGTCATATTTGCTTCCCCTAGCAAATGATTGTTTCACAGTTAATTGTTGAAATGTGGGACTGCTCTTTTTCTTGGCCTTCCTCTGGGCTGACGATTCACCCCCAGCAGCAGCAACAGCAGCAGCAGCAGTGGGACTAACGCTTTCTTCAGAGGAATCAATAATAGTGCAGGAGTCATCCAGCCTTAATAAGTGGGATGCAGGGCTAACTTCGAGCGCTACTGAGGATATTGATGAGGATGGTGTGGTGGGTGTATTTTGTAGCCGTCGGGATGTCGGTGAGCGGAGGGTCTTAGCTGATGATGGAGTGCTTGTAATTTTTTAGAAGAACATTCAGCCTTTCCCAAAACTTTGCCATGAACTGTCGTCAAATAGCGTAACATAGACGAGGTTCCAAGATGGTTAAGGTTCCTCCTTTGACTGACTGTGGCTTGACATACACTACAAATGGCTATACAGTTGTTGTCTGGATTGGGGTAGAAATAATTCCACACATAAGAAGTGGATCTTTTTGTTTTATGGCCAGGCATGACAATGGCCTTTTTCTTGTCACGTGCCAGAACTGCTGCCACTGGTGCAGGACTTACACAAACAACCTCATCCTCATCAACATCCTCATTAGCGCCCTCGTCGCCTCCACAAATCTCCCCCTTTCCTCTTCTATTTCCAAAGTGGCATCCTCAATTTGTGTATCACCGGCTACACTCGGGCTGTTCAGGCACACATCAGCAGAACTGCTGAAAGGGTCCCTCTTTATAGGTACACTAACAGAATGCTCACGATTAGACATTCCACTGTTGGATGGACTCTCCACAGGGATTGGTGTCATTTGTGATTCAGAGCAAACATTATCCTCTAATGCCTTACTGTTATCTTGCATCTCAGCTTTGACGCGTAACAGTAGTTGTGCACCACTTGTAGGCTCGGAAACATTTTTTGATCTGCCACTAATAGACAAAGGTGAAGGCCTCATTCTCTCTTTGCCAGAGTGTGTGTCGAATGGCATGTTGGCAATTTTATTTTTTTATCGGCACTTAACTTTTCCTCAGTTAGACTTCTTTTTCGCTTCAACACAGTAAAAAAAAATTTGGTGAGTGTTTTTTGACTGATTTCAAATGACTGTGTAGTTTGACATCGCCTTTTCCAGATGACGTACTGGGAACACTACCATCAGGACTGGTGACAGAACCTGGTTGCTGATTCTGCTCATATGTGGACTGCTTTGAATCCATTGTGAGCCCAAAGCACTTGTAGTGCTACAAATTGTTTTAGATACTGCTGACAAATATGACTTTTGACAGCCAGAAAAATTAATGCAAAAGAATGGGGGGCACCCCAAAAGTACTTGGGAGTGCTATATATAATTTTTTTAAGACTGCTGACAAACAGGACTGTTGACAGCCAGAAATATTAATGCAAAAGAATGGGGGACACCCCAAAAGCACTTGGAGTGCTAAATATTATTTTTTTTAGACTGCTTTCAAACAGGACTTTTGACAGCCAGAAATATTAATGCAAAAGAATGGGGGACACCCCAAAAGCACTTGGTAGTGCTAAATATTATTTTTTTTTAGACTGCTGACAAACAGGACTTTTGACAGCCAGAAATATTAATGCAAAAGAATGGGGCACAGCCCAAAAGCATTTGGAGTGCTAAATATTATTTTTTTGGCACTGCTGCAAAATAGGACTTTTTTGACAGCCAGATAAATTTCTGCAAAAGAATGGGGGACACCCCAAAAACAAATGGGAGTGCTAAATATATTTTTTAGGCACTGCTGCAAAATAGGACTTTTTTGACAGCCAGATAAATTTCTGCAAAAGAATGGGGGACACCCCAAAAACAAATGGGAGTGCTAAATATATATTTTTTGGCACTGCTGCAAAATAGGACTTTTTTGACAGCCAGACTAAATTTCTGCAAAAGAATGGGGGACACCCCAAAAACAAATGGGAGTACTAAATATATTTTTTGGGCACTGCTGCAAAATAGGACTTTTTTGACAGCCAGATAAATTTCTGCAAAAGAATAGGGGACACCCCAACAGCACTTGGAGTGCCAGAAACTGGACAAAAACCCTCCTCTCTTCTCCTCTTACTGCTGTATCAACTGATTACAATGGTATTGAATACAATCAATCACTGTCCCTGCACTGATCTAGCCAGTGTGACCTAACCCTGCTCTCTACCTCTGTCAAATGGCGATGGATTGCTGTGGAGGCTGGTATTTATGCTTTTCAATCTCGTGAGAACCGAGCTAAGAAAAACGAATACGTCACGATGACGTTTTGCCTCGATTTCGAATCCGAATGGGCGGGAGAGTACCGAGCGTGCTCGGCTCGGTACTCGGATACCCTAAATTCGGTAGGATTCGGATCTCGGGGAACCGAGCCCGCCCATCTCTAGTTTTTTTGCTTTAGACAAAACCTTAAGTGTGCTTCTAGCAAAGCTGTTGATTTACACTTCTAAAACAGTGATGCTTAAAGGCCACAAAAATGTTAAGTCATAAATTTATCATCATCCCTAATACAAAGCACTGCTGAGTATGCTGACGCTATAATACATTTTTTTAAAAATCCAGTAATCATCATCCTTATGTACATTGGCTACTGGTCTTTTAAATAAAGTTTAAATTTACTACGTTTGCTTCAGAAATTGCATACAGACAACAACATATTGGTATAAACCGGTAAAATCCATCATTGGTTATTTTCCTAATTATGAAATATTTTAAAGGTGACATATGAAAATGAATCATATGATATCACATATCCTGCTGTATTCTTTTAATATGCATTCTTTTAAGTTTAACACTTATGTTTTGTAAATTAATTTTGTTTGAATAAATACTGTAACGGTCTATTTGTACAGTAGGGTTTTCCTGCACTGTGGAATTCCCTTACTGTATAAATAGATGTTGCGTCTGTTTATATTTCATTCTGCGGCGGTTGGTCTTCCATGGAAGACCATAGTGCACTCGTTCTGAAGGGTTTTTCGTTTTGCCAAGCTGGATCCTTTGGATTATTATGGGGTCTTTGATACTGAAGGAAAGAAGATTATTTTCAAGAATATTTGGAATATTGTTTGGGGGTTTATTTTCTTTGAACTGTTTCAAGACCTGTGAAATATACTGTTTTTTTATGGTTGTTTTCAAGTCTAATTAAGTAAAAGATTACAAGATTAGCTCATTTACAGATGAAGACATCAGATGGTAATAAGTATATAAGGTTTTATTATTTTTAATAAATATATGTGGTTTAAAAGAGGTGTGTGGTTTATTTTAGAGAGTTTATTACATACTTACCTACTTTTGAGACCAGCTGTCCGGGAGGGGGCCTGTCGAGGGGGCGTGGCTAATAGCAGCCTGGGCTGGCTGGTGGTGTAGGAAGAGGCCTAGTGCTATCAGCAAGAGGTTGAGTTTCCCTAGAGGGGGGGCCCGCACAACTTTTTAGTGGACCCCACTCCCTAGAGAATTCAGCCCTGTGCTGAACAGCCTGGGGTTGTTTTGTTTCATTATGGCAGGAGGACCCCCTGCTGCGTGTCCCCCTGCTTTAGTGCCAACAACCCTGGCTGGTTGCCCTAGTGCTGGGTTTCGTGAAATCAGGGGGGAACCCGCATATTTTTTCCCCCCGATTTCATGGAAACCATCACTAGGCTGGCAGTACTAGGGTTAATCAGCAGCTCAAAATCAGCAAATAAGTGCCCTAATGAATCAGGCCTATCTACTCTATATTTATTTCATGTTGCATACATCTAAATAAAATTCCAAAATACACACACAAGACACTGCAAAAGCTTTAATTGAAGCACTCATCTCCTGCGTTGACTTTTGCAATCCCCTCCTTACTGGTCTTCCCTGAATCAAATTCTAAATCTTTACAATCTATTGTGCACAAAGTGGGTAGATTGATTTTCCTTGCAAATGATTGTTCCTCTGTTGAGCCACTCTTTCAGTTTCTACATTGGTTGCTTTTTTTTAAGGAATCCAATATAAAATACTTCTACTAACATACAAGGCCATAAACAAAATTACACCAATATACATCTCCTCACTTGTTTCAAAATATCTCCCACCTACACACCTCCACTCTTAGCAAGATCTGCATCTTCCAGTCACTGTCATTACATGCTCCCATTCCGTTACAGGACTTTTTTCGGGCTGTACCCATTTTGTGGAATTCCCTCCTTCACACAATAAGACTTTCCTCAGATCTTTAAACCTTCACGTGTTATCTGAAAACCCACCACTTTAGGCAAGCTTATAAAATTACTCAAGCACATTTTTAACTTCCCTAGGTTACCCTATTATCACCCTTTACACAGTTCACATAAGACAACAACCCTTTGACCATCATTGCTATGTGACTGAATCATATAGCCTACTAAGTACTTTTTACCTTTGCATTCTGATTGTGCACTATGTAGCACTTAACCTCATGTATCAAACTCCCATTGTCCCATAGATTGTAAGCTTGAGAGGAGGGCCTTCTTACTTCTCCATCTGTATTCCCAATTTTAAAGCACCACGGAATCTGCTGGCGCTATAAATATTTAATTCAGTAATTCAGAAGATACTGGATGTCGGCGCTTGCTTTTGGTGTCACCGAAGATGGCGACATCTATTTAAAGAGGTATGTTTCTGTGCGAGCTATGGCACAGTAGAATGTGACTAGAGACTTTGAAGAAGACTGCCAGCCCTATAATTACTCTTTCAGCACTGAAAACTGCCACCTCTCCTGTTTCTGTCTGAGCTATAACACTGTAGAATGTCCCTGGAGACTTTTAAGAACACTTCCAACCCTTCTCTTTAAATTGCATTAATGACTCTGCCCAACTGCACTGGAGACTGCCAAGAACCCTGCTACCCCTTCTGTGTCTCTCTGTGAAATGGCCTCGGATCTCCGTGGATGGCGGCACTTATAGAATCCTAAACTCAAGAAATCTGACGATGCGACAGTGGCGTTTTGTCTCGTTTTCAGTTCCGGGAGGCGCGTGAAAGTATCGGCTATGTTGGGGTGGGCTTAGTTTCTGAAAAACTGAGCCTGAGCATCTCTACTAGAAAGAGGTTTATATTGTACACAAGTCATCATATTGTGGTCTGTGTTGTACAATAGCAATCAAATTTGAGCTTGTATAGCATACTAACTACCATAATGAGCTCTGCTGAACAAATTATTCATATTCCATATTAAAATTACTTTTATTACACTGCTTTATGTGATAATAGTAATTGCTTCATTAATGTCCATAGTATTTTTAAACGTTTGCTTCCAATTGTCAGTAATTACTTTATTATTTTTTTATTCTACTGAAGCAAGGAGGAAGAGTTTACTATTTCCCCCACATGAGGTTTTTCCCTCAGTAATCAGTAATACAAGGGGTGGTGTATTTTATTTATTTTTCTACTATTGCAGAGGTAGATAAAATTGCTGGACACTGCAGCTTAGTAAACAGAAGGAGCTGTTAGGGTGGGGGTAGTTCTGGGGGATGCTTTTTGTTGACATCGCCTTTTAGCAATGAACACAGGGACAGAGCAGAGTTGACAAAAAGTCTTCCTTTGCTTTGTCGTCGCTGACAAATTACTCAGGTGAGCTCTGCATCCATAGAATAGTTACACTGAAACATCTCAAAAGTGGTGAAAGGCAGAAACTTCCTGTGACAGGATGGACCACCTATGCCACCCTGTCTGTTGTCACTGGGTACCGGCTGAGCTTACTTTGCCACCGTCCCCTTTCTTTATTCCAAATACACCCCTCCTGTCACAATAGGAGAAGCCTACTGTCACCACTAGGTTCCTACACCGGCACCTAGTACCACTTCCTTCTGGATAACTCTTGCTGCTAGGGTACCTCCTTGCTGGTGTACCTGACCTTTTGCCTTCAGATCAGGGTTGCTGTGAATGGTTCCCCCCTGGCCTATCACACTGGCCAGAGCTGCAGGTAGCGGGCAAAGCATTGGTACTGGAATGTTGGGTCCATCTCAGAATAACCGGAGAACGGATTAGATTTGGGTCTAATCTGCAGGTCACAGGAATTTACAGCAGGGTAAGTATTCAATAAAGCAAGTTCTAGAAGCAAAATGATGTTTTATTATCTCAAGTGTCCTAATAAGGTGTAATGCATTTCAGTGCACAACGGCTCTCTTTTTATACAGTTTTTGACACACATGACAGCAGAGGATAACGCCGCCCCCTGATCTTAGACAGTTCCAAGAAGTCTGAAATATTTCATTCAGAGATTAACATCAGGATGTGAGATGTTTTTTAAACTTAGATTTTAAATGCAATTTATACTTAAAAAAATTTAAACTTATCTGTTATATCCTACATCACGTGCTGTTTACAATGTTCAGATAGGTTCTAACACGCTGAACAAAAGGCCACTAAGGAACAACAGTAACAACAGTAACAACCTCCTGTGGTGCATTTAGACTAAATAGGACATGTTGGTTACTCACATGAATAGACTTAATTAGCCTTAATAAGGACTTCCTCTTGAAGCTACACAACAGACTTCCTTAACAAATGCTTATATCATCAGAAATCAATACCTCAGGAATGAATGCATTTCTATACAAAGTGCCATACGATATAGTAAAATCAGTACATTGCAATGATATAAATAAGCGCCCTGCGCTATTTCCTTTAAATATATTTATGCCATAAGTTATTTATAAGTGGTCTAACCACACTTCCTTTATAAAAAAAAAAGCATACAGTTCAATGTGAAAACTTCACCTATGCCAAGTTTCATGGATGACATTTCTGCTAGTGTTTAGGTTTAGGTGGTTAAAATTCAGATTGAAAAAATATCTGAAAAAACCCACTGTGGGCCCGAGTCATTAAGTACAGCAAGTAAGGCAAAAAAAGGAGTAAATGTGATCCTGTACAAACCATGTTACAATGCAAGTGGTGCAAATTTGTTCATTATTTTGCACATAAGTTAAATACTGCCTGTTTTTTCATGAGGCACACTAATACTTGATAACTTTACTTTTACACTAAACTTCAAAGTTCATCTAGTACAGGGGTCAGGTAACTTTTTTACCTTTTACCGCACAATATATTTAGGTACGTTACCCCCTTGATTTGAAAGGAAGGAAATCATATATTAATAATTATTGGAATTCAAAATTTTATTGAATCTATTCAAAATTTCTTTGAAAGCTCAACTTCAAAACTTCAGGTTTTGTAGAAATTATGTTGCTTCATTTTTGATACAAGAGCATCAATATTGGGGCATTTTGACGTCAGAGCAATTTGGATACAGTCTTCAGTGTCTAATCGATTTCTCTGCTTTGTGTTTATGTTCATTAGAGTGGAAAATCCTTGTTCGCAAAGGTAGGTTGTTGCAAAAGGCAGCAAATTTTTGACTGCCTCCTCATGTGCAATTTTGAATGCCTTTGCAGCTGTTGACATTCAAAAATATGACAGATCTTCTTTGTTTTCAAATGCAATACGTGCTTCTTTATTGCATCGCAGCTCAAGAAGTGCCTCTACCAACCCTTGAGGCTCTTCTGGTACAACAGCAATTTCACATTTAAAGGGGTCTACAATCCAACTGACAGCATGTGAATCGGCAGCAATTCCCCCCAGGAATTTCATTTTTGCCCCATTTGGGGTAATTTACCCCTGTCCCCTGACCACTGATCTAGGACATGCCCTACACCAACTATAAATCTGTCCTCACATTTTTAATTCACCTCCCCCTCCAATGCAACATGGTTTTGCCAAGGTTCAAAGTTACTCTTTTTTTTTGCTTTTCTCTCCTTAATGACCCAGGCCCTGTATTTCTTAAACTGTGCAATTTTAAAAATTGGCGACATGAATACCTCAGAAAAAATTCACAAGAAATTGACATGCAGAGAGATATCACTTGCCAATACTGTACTGTTCTACATTCCAAATTTCATGCAGATCAGTAGCATTCACAAATATACTATTCTAACGTTATTAATAAGGGAGTTATAGTGGAAAGCTCAGATAAACCTCAACTATACTAATGATGAAATTTTCCATTCCATGATTTCAGGTGTTAATAACTTTAGAATAGTATATACTGTATATACCCCAGACCCTAAGCATTAGAGTACAGTATCCTATATGTAATTTGAAATCATGTATTACATTTTAGATGATAGACAAATACACATAAATTGCATAACAAACAAATGTATTTTTCGTTGTATGCCAAGCCAGACGTATCTGAAGATGCATCTAAGTCTGCATCAAATGCCTATGCGCCATATTTATGCTGTCACCATCATTAATGGATATTTTGCATCAGCCCTTTAGCAGGTGAATTGATACGCCTCCTGAGAGTCCATTATGTGTCTCTGTCTAGGGTAAACTCAGTGTACATAGGAACTTATGCATTATTTGTGTGCATGCGCTGTACAAAAATTCATTTTTTACACAAAAAAAGGTACATCCAACTCTACATGAGCTCCTTTGTTTGCACTATTTATTGCAATATTTATTAAGAATAGCAACTGAAAACAATTTATTATAAAATAATTATATGAAAGCATCTTCTGATCAATTAATTAATATTTTTATATTTTCTTTTCTTTAAGCGAAAAACAGGAGATCTATGATGATGTAATACATTTTAGTCCTATGAAGATATCAACTTCATTACAGCATGTTGTAATAACAGAAACTGTTGGACCAGGTATGTTTGCTCTCAACATAACAAAATGCTTGTTAAAGGTATTTTGCAATCTTGGCTATTACACATTCTTATGTTCGATTCTCGGCTGCAGTTTTCCAGTGTTGCTTACGTATTACAGTACTATAAACCATCTGAGCAGTCAAGTCACACAATAAATATCACCAAAATTTAGCCACCATTAGAAAATACTTTATTTATATAGTGGTATAAAACAGTTTATCCCTAAAAACACCTATGTTTTGGCATTTTGTGGGTAAAACAATTGTACCAATCTTTCCCGCACTAACTATTTTGAGATTCTGGTATTTGCCAGACAGGTTGCTTTGTTTAAGTGTATGGAATGCACATCTGTCACTTAAACATTATTAATAAGTTGATTATGCTGCTGCACTTTATACTAATGATATGTGTGAGGCCACAGAGATTCAACACCATGGGTCCATCATTGCATAGTAATTTAGGATACTCATTGTTAGTCATAACAGCTAAATAGGCAATAAATTATGGCAAGGAGCAGGCCAGTGTAATAGAAAAGTGCTGTGTTACAGCACATCCATGAGAGTAGAACTGAGGAGGAGTTTGACAAGATATATCTCCAGGTAAAAGTGATAAATAAGTGACCTTTATTTCAAAGTTTGAACCTCATAGGGGGGAATTCAATTGGCTGCGTTACTGCCGAAAGTAACGCGGCCTGCACACTATTGCCGACATTATGGTAATAGTGAGTGTAATTACCATTAATACGGTAATTTCAATGCCGGCTTTTTGCTGAAAGCAGGGTTAAAATTACTGTATTAATGATAATAGATTTAGCGCTGTGTTACTCGCAGCAGAATTGTATTTCCCCCTTAAATATACTTCAAGTTTAATTTTTTTGTCAAAAAGTACTACTCATGTATTATAACAAATAACGCACCTTCTACTGTGAAAAACAATGATAGCAGAAGTCACCTTGGACTACCATGTTCTATATAAAATCACTTGGCCTGCAACCTTGTGTATTTTATGGGCATTGAACAACTCTGTCACTTCCAATGTTCTTTAATTTCACAGTAGGTGATGGGAATGTTGTGAGATAGGCATGTGATCGCAAATGTGTGCTGACATAATGGTATGCCAAGGCTGCTTTTAAATCCCAATTCATCCTTGGTTGTCCTTATGGTCACTATGTTTTTATGGTTAGAGGTGTTAAAGGTGGTGTGAACGCTGTATGGTGGTTAGATTAACATAGGAAAAATGCTTTAAATAACACTCAGTGGACAACAGAGTCACTCAAATATCCTGTGGTTGCATTTCTAAACTGTATTAACATATTAAATCCTCACCATCCTTAAAGGGACTGTGTATAGATATAGGCGTCCCAGCGAAAGTATAGATATACCTGATTTCTGCCATGTTGTGGTAAACATGGAAAAAAACATATCTGTATTGGCATTCCTCATCCAGACAATTCCTACATAAATGTTCCCTTTCCAGCCCCTTTGATTTAAATATATTTTTCTGAATGTATTCAAAATACTTTATTTATATACAAATTAGTAATGTCATCTAGCAAAATAAAGGAAAAATGTGAATTTTCTCTTTTCATTAAATCTATTTAGATGAAGTGTATGATGATGTTGAAACAATCATTGAAATGACAGAGAAGAGTAAACCAAAAATTCCTGGAAGGTAATTTCGTTTTAAATGTCAAATACTCGATGCAAGTACATTACACTATATAAATGTGTATGTCTACTAATAGTAAGCTGTAGCTGCTGCGATGGATAATATAGGATGTAAAAGCTTAATGTAAATGTAATTCTGCCATTGTATGCATTAGTGGTTGGGACCACATTTTGATTTTTGGGTACAGATTTGGTATATAAGAAAGAGAGTACAGACAGGATCTAGCTTAGTAATACACTAATGGAGGGATCAAATTATAATAAAAGACTTGACTTAAAAGATTTGACCATTGGAGTTGTTTACTTTGAAAAAAAAGTGTCTTGGACGTAATCTATTTAATGTCTACAACTATATTCAAAGACTCTCTGCTGTGACTTGAGTAACAACATGTCCACTACCAACATAGAAAGGGATTTTCACTATAATGATAGCTAGACCATCAAATTCACTACCAAGAGGGTGGTAATGGTAGATGCACTGTATGGTTTTAAAAATTGATTAGTTGGCTTTCTTACGTGGAATTATATCAGTAGTTATAAATTAAAAAGTTGAGGTGATCCAGGGAATTAATGGGATTGGCATATATGGGGTTTTGCCCCTCTGAAGATCAGTTGGTAGATGGTTTTGTTTTGCCTTCTTCTGGATCAACACCTCAAATTTATATAATGTTGCATTTCAAAGAACTGAATTTAAGATATATTAGTAGAGTAATGAATACAAAAGATTGTGCCAACAATAGTTTGAGTAATGTAACTTGGTGTTACTCGAAAACATAACATTATTACTGTCATCATCATGTCAAATTAGGCACATCTTTACAATATAGATAGTAGATCTGTAAATGGATTTTTGATTTAAGCTGATCACATCTCTGTCTTTCCACCTCTGGCCCTCTTCCTCAAAATCAGTGCACTCAATACACAACAATATACGTACTGGGCCCATTATTTTACAAATGACCTCCTTACTAATCGTAAGTTAAAAAAATACATATGTGATTGTTAGAATTTGACTTTTTTAAATAAAAAACATCCTTATGTTAGTATCATGACAGGTCCACTATAAGATTTACCTGAAGTTTTCATTTTAAACAAAACTGAGGTACTACAGACTCAAATAAATATAGGGATAAGATATTATTTTGCTTAATGTGTGGATTATAATATACTGTAGGACACATAACGTTTTGGGTGTATTCCAATTACATCTAACAAGGGAGATTTCTGAGAAATTGTACAAATTTAGAGCATCTTTTTTTCAAGCCAAATCCATGTTTGATATCCATATAAAGGAAAGTGAAAAGTAATACTTGGGTAGGTCTGGCCGCACACAGGCCAGTTCTTCTGCTTGATGCTATTCCCAGACAACAGAATCAATATTCAGTTTTGACATTATATAAAGTGACAAAATTGGACAAGATCCAGCCGTTCCACCCCTTGGGTTCAAATCACTATTGGGTATTGTGGTTGTTTTCAGGATACACACTCTGTGCTATTGCCTAATACAATTTGCAGTATGGCAACATATGTGGCCAATATAATATATATTATATCAATTCTACAACCTCAGCTTTGGCTTAGATGTGTTGCCTTGATGATGACTTTATAGGTAAGCAGCATATTATGACATATATAAACAGCTCCTATTGATAATGCTTTAAAAATATGATAGTTAATAAGATAAAGGCGGTAAAAAGTTTGCTTTAGTATATATTGCTGCTAAGTAGTTTGTGACCAGTATGTAGTATATCTAATGACTGATTGTTATTTTCTGTTGCATTCATGTATGACAATGTATATTGTATGTAATCTTGTAATGTAAGCTCAACGTGTGCTTTGCTAGATGACATGAGTTTGAATTTATGCAAGTGTCATTAATCTGTTGAAAATAGCCAGACCAAGGAGAGATAGGATCTTGGAGGAGTTTGAAGCCCCAAAAATGTAAACCAACTACCCAAGCAGAACGAGCAAAGGTGGTAAATCAGGTCCTGTGAACATTCCGATCTCAGGACATCCTTAGCTCACTTCAAAAACCCTTTGACATTTGGGAGATCAATCTGTCCTTATTGACAGCTAAACTCCAAAGTTGGGGGGTGAAAGCTATGTGCAAAAAAGTTTAAAATCTTCTGCCTTAGACAATAACGTGTGCATTTTCATGAGGGGTCTATGAAGACTGAAATGTCCCATATTTCTCAATTGTGATTCCTCACACTCCAAGTCTTAACTAGTAAGTAGTACTCTGGTTTTATTTCCTATTTTATTTTTTGAAACTTATTTGTGAAAATTTATTGTATGTCTTGTTAATCACTTTTTTTTGTAATTAAGCCTTGGAAACATTTTTTAGATTAAATAAAGTTAATCTAGCATGTTCTCTGTGATTAATTGTGAATTTACAAAGCCAATGGAGGCTCCTGTCACATATGTATGTGATTTCAGTGTGAAACATTAATAAGTGGTTTTGTGAATGTAAGGATGCCATAGTAAATCCTTTGTGGTGGCAGAAAAGGTGTATTCATTGCTAAGTGACTAAGGTGACGCCAGTCACGGCCAGCTGTTCAGATTGGGACAGGCTGGGCGTTCGTGACATAGTTTATTTATTGATCCAATTTAGTGATCTAGGAAGTGGGAAATATGGCAGTATTAAGCAAGTTCTGAATTTTTTTTGTGAGCAAACAGACCTGTTCTGACATTCAAGAAAGGGTAATCTATTTGACATCCTCTACAGTATATAAACATATTTTAAATATATTTTAAAGTGTGGAAAGTTTATTACACTGAAACTACATTGTTGGTCATTAGTATGAAGAAAGTCACTATCAAATGCATCTGAAAATTAGTACTTTGCATTGGTAGCAAGCTGAGACTGTCCTGTCCTAATCTTTTATGTGTATGCAGGTAGATTTGTATCTTAATAATTTTTTTTTTTTATTTTCAGCTCTCCCTTGGATCAAAATGTTTTAATAACTAACTGGAGAAATGAAACAAACCTGAAAAAAATGCAAAGACAAGAGCAGGAGTTTAGAAGAAAATTTCAAGTAAGTATAATAAAACAATATCGTATTGTGAAGTGAACACACTGCCTTCCATGATTATTTGTAGCTGCAATCGTTGCAGTATGCCTTATTCTTTATATGAATATTTTGTGCATGCAAACTGAGTTGTTGGTTATGACAAAGCAGCAAAATAAAAACATTAATAGGAAAGAAAATGATACCAACAAAATATTTCTGTACCGCATCATAACTTGTGCTGCTGGTCTGAGGGAACTTAGGTGTAAAATAAATATTATTTGCTTGTCTTCTTCTATAGATGGTGTTACAACTTTCAATGCTAACATTTTAAAGAATTGTCAGTAAAATATTTGCAAGTTCTTTCAGTCATGGAATCAAACAACTTTTATTTGTGAAACATCTGCATATATGTTTGTTGCAACAAAAGACAGAAAAGAGGAATAGATAGTGATAATTGCATCAAATACACAAAATAATATGAATTGTATTTTGCAGACAATACTGAAACATTGGGACATTTCAAATGAGGAATCAATTCAATTTTGAAGAACTGACTATACTTGCTATACTACCATATTACTTGAGGCTAAAGGCCTAGCACCAGTAAATTTTATATTTAGAAACAATTCTGCTATTTAAATGTTGCTACCCTACTTCTGAGACTACCATTTGTGACTTTCTTTCAGTTGTACCGAAAAACCCTGACAGGAATGGTACAAATAATATCTATCATCCATCTCGGTCCTCTCAAAACTTATTTTCTGTTATATGTATAATAGGTTCAGTATAATTGTCTAGTTGTATGAGTAAAGTTTTGAGTGTGACATCATTCATGGCATCAAGTAGGTGGGGCAATATGTATGCTGATTGTATTATCATGCTCCACCTCACTCACTGTTCACTAGGGTGGGTGTGGCTTGATAATGAGATTTGTGTCATAACAGCAAATCCCTGCTCACCTTGACAAAGTGCCCTTGCTGGAGAACTCTGAAGTCTCTTGGACATTCCAGGAGAGTAATCAACTATGGAGTTTAACAATGTTACGCTTTATTTCCCTGCTATACTTATATCTTCCTATTTCAAAGTTCCATAGGGAAATTAAAGTGTTAACTCGAGTGATGGTTGACCCCAATGCCATAGTTCAGAAAGCTGGATATAAAGATCTTGAATACACAAGAGGAGAAATCCTGGACGTAATTCAGCTCACTGGTACAGATAAATTATTATGTCGCAACTGTGAAGGGAAATGTAAGTTGTAATATGAAATTTAGAATGAGCACCTTTATATTTGCTTGTAAATTCAAACTTAATTTATAAAGTAATACTTGCTATTTGTACAATCTACATTCTAATCTGAGAATGAACTTGAAAAGTCTACAGTTAAAATGTCTTCTGATTCTTGTAGTTGGATATGTCCCCAGAAAGGCTGTACTCAACCTGTAAGTATTATGGTAAAAACACAGTTGGGAAAATGTACAATCATGTCAAACAAACAAACAAAAAAAGATTAGTAGTGTGTTAAATCTCTGATTATAAGTGGCAATTTACTATAGGCATGAATTATTCCAATGCCCAAAATTATCAGGAGATTTTTTTTAAAAACCTCTTTTTGCGTATTGTCTTCTTATCTCATTGGGTGTTGGAAGTGAACATAGTTCCACCAAGCTGGGGAAAACCAACATATTTGGTAAATTAAACATGTTGTAATTCCCAGAATTACCTGATAACTAATATTGATCTATAACAATAATATGCCAAGACATTCAGCACTATCAGGTTCTCACGAAACAAAACACAAAAATAATTGCAGGTGCACTCCACCCTAATCACAATGTAAACTTGTTCAGTCCTTCATTTGCAAATATTGTAAAACAGTTCATATATTCATACCTATCTTGCAGAGACGTTAATGATGATCTTTTCACGTCATAAGTGGTTTATTTCAAAGGAATAAGCACCTCCCCATCACCTTTGTGGTAGCAATATAAGATGGACTCCTACCAGATTGTAGAATATTGTAGGCTTGTAAGTATTTAGAGGACTTCTCCCAATCTAGAGTTCCTGTATAACAAATATCTCGCTGTTCATCTCCTCTCCAACATGGATGACATCAAGAGGTACCCCAGAAGCCTCCAAATGCAGCACCAGCACTCACCATCAGCTACTGATACCAACATCATAGCTGATGGTGAGTGCTGGTATGTATGTAATATATGTTGGAGAGGAGATGAACAGTGAGATATTTGTTATACAGGAACTCTAGATTGGGAGAAGTCCTCTAAATACTTACAAGCCTGCAATATTCTACAATCTGGTAGGAGTCCATCTTATATTGCTACCACGAAGGTGATGGGGAGGTGCTTATTCCTTTGAAATAAACCACTTATGACGTGAAAAGATCATCATTAACGTCTCTGCAAGATAGGGATGAATATATGAACTGTTTTACAATATTTGCAAATGAAGGACTGAACAAGTTTACATTGTGATTAGGGTGGAGTGCACCTGCACTTATTTTTGTGTTTTGTGTTTCGTGAGAACCTGATAGCGCTGAATGTCTTGGCATATTATTGTTATTCGATTGTTTTAGGTTGTATACCCTTTTTCCAAGATTTTGGCTGCAGTCAGGATCATAAAGCGCTGTGTTAGTGGTTACCAAAACCTCTAATATTGATCTATGTAGATATGCCAGTGCACATGGAGATATTATAGAGGATGGCAGAGCAGATTGGGGAAAAGTAGAACATGTAAATCACTGTGCACATTGTGTGTGTGTGTGTGTGTGTGTGTGTGTGTGTGTGTGTGTGTGTTTTGACATGCTTTTTATGGTAATCCAGAATGCTTTTGATTTGTACATGACTCTATATAAAACGCATAAAAAAGCACATTTGGCTCACAAGTGGAAAAAAATAAAATAGTAAATGTTTCTAAGGCAAAAAACATGCACGCTACATTTTAGAAACCGAAACACAGATACAACAGAGAAAAGAAAACCACTTGCATGACTCGCACCACTGATTTTACTGCATTACATCTTTTTAAGAGTAAAAAGACTACTATAAAATGCTTGTGTCCATGAGTTCATTAACAAAAGCAATATGAGACAGCACATAACTGTGACTTCTCTATATCATTGTATTCTAAAAATACAAATAACACTACTAAATTTAAATGATCTCTATTTATTGACTAGAGAGAAAAATCTGTCCAGTAAATTCAACTCAGGTACGTATTGTTTCGTTTTTTTGGCCAGCCAATTTCAAGCTAAATGTAATGTGTTTGTCAATTGTGTGTCTGAATATTTTAAATTATTTGGTTGGTCAATTACTTTCTAGCATGTATGTTATTTTATTGTGCATTAAAGCATATCAGTTTTATTTTACCTTCTCTTTCTGTGGGAAAATGTTCTCCCTGCTGTAAATTAGGATCTTAGAGGTCATTTTTATATAATGTTTAGAAATTTGAGGTATCCCAGATGGATGAAAATGAAGGTAAGCTGTGTTGGAAATTATCATGGTAATCACCTTGATATGTGAAAAATTTAAATATGTTGAAACTATGAACTGCAATTTGTAAAACACTTAAATCATAACTTATTTATGTCAGTGGACACAAAAGCTGACACTATCACACAACTAAATATGTCTGTTACGTAAAATGCATCACCTCTTTAACTGTTTGTTCTTGTTCTTTGTTGCCTTCAGGCTTCAACCTATGTTTATGTCTGTCTCTGGGTACACACTACAGATTGTTCAGCCGACTATTGGGTCAATTGCACGATAAATGACCGTTCGGGCCAATATCGCATTAGTGTGTATAGTTGAGCAATGAATGACAGTCGTTCCAAAGTACCGATCCTCATTTTAGTTTTAGACATACTTAATAGCCACTTTTAATACTCACTTTTTTTAATGTTCTTTCGGATTCTCAAAAGCCTTCATTGCTCTTTATTTTTTAAGTCGGACCACAATTTTGTTCTTTTTATACTGAGTTCATCTCTAAGTTGATTTATGAGTTTCTGCACAATCACTTCTTTTCTGTGATTAATTTTTCGTTAGTTTTGCTTTTGACAGTCACAGTCATGCTGGTCCAGCACTCTCACCATTATCTCCATTTACCTTGTGCCCATTGGCTTTGCTCTTTTAATGTCCTCCAATTGCATTCCTTCTTTTCCATCCCCCTCCACTCCTCCATCACTTTTGTCACTTTTCCTCATCCGTCATC
This sequence comes from Mixophyes fleayi, assembly GCF_038048845.1. NCBI lineage: Eukaryota > Metazoa > Chordata > Amphibia > Anura > Limnodynastidae > Mixophyes > Mixophyes fleayi. The sequence goes on along the minus strand of NC_134402.1, from coordinate 214,470,932 downwards.
TTCTCTCGTACCGCCGCCAGCAGACTGGCTCCTCTATAATTTTATAGACACAAACATGGGCATTCACAATTGGTATGGACCAATCAGGGCAGCTACAGCTGAAGAGTGGAGCATTGTGAGTGAATGTTCATTCCTGTATAATAACCTCGTGTTTACAGATGTTTCCAAATAATTTGCCCTGAACTTTCCTTATCAAACGAACGGATACCACAAACATTTTGCCTGATTTCATCGCTATTACAGCAAGGTATGTACTTTACAGCACAATACTTTCTGTAGTTTACGGGTGTGCATGTTAAATATTTTTTTTTTATATAGCACTGGAATGTTTGTATGTTTTCTTTGTGGTGTGTATGTAATTCTGTGAATATATGTGTGTTTTTTTTCATTTATATCACTAGATGTTTTCCCTTTTTATTGTTGTGTGTATGGAAATGTGACAATATATATGGTTTATTTTTTTTAGGAAAATATTTGCCGTGGCATGTGACAGAAGTGTGGAGCTCATGAGGGACTTCACTGAGGCCTACAGATCCCATACCTGCTTGTGTACTCAAACAGGCAGAAGAGGAGTGTGGCTTTTGAAGATGTTGTGAAAGTGTGCCTTCAACATTATCCCGGAAGAAAAAGTAGAGTGAGTAAAAGGGAAGATACAGAACCTGAGGACTGTCTTTAAAAAAGAACTTAACAAGATTGAGGCCTCAAAAATTCATGGACATGGGCTGAGGATGTGCATGTGCCGAAGCTCTGGTATTATGACCTCCTGCGCTTCACCATTGATGAAATAGCTAGAGAGTCCACCTGCTACATGGAGAAGGAGAGTAGTTGCTCACCTGAACTTCTACAAACAGATGTCATACTGGCAAGTGGCACAGTAAGTGAAACATACAACATTGTAAATGAGTAAAACACTTAATTACTTACATGTACCTCACAATACAGTTTACAAGCATACAATGCTACTGCACATACAGTCAAGTCCATAAATATTGGGACATCGACACAATTCTCATATTTTGGGCTCTATACACCACCACAATGGATTTGAAATGAAACTAACAAGATGTGCTTTAACTGCAGACTTTCAGCTTTAACTTGAGGGTATTTACATCCAAATCAGGTGAACGGTGTGGAAATTACAACGGTTTCTATATGTGCCTCCCACTTTTTCAGGGACCAAAAATAATGGGACAATCGACTCAAAAGCTATTTCCTGGACATGTGTGGGCTATTCCCTGGTTATTTCATCATCAATTAAGCAGCTAAAAGTTCTGGAGTTGATTCTAGGTGTGACATTTGCATTTGGAATCTGTTGCTGTCGACTCTCAATATGAGATCCAAAGAGCCGTCACTATCAGTGAAGCAAACTATCATTAGGCTGAAAAATCAAAACAAACCCATCAGAAAGATAGCAAAAACATTAGGTGTGGCCAAATGAACTGTTTGGAACATTCTTAAAAAGAAAGAACGCACTGGAGAGCTCAGCAACACCAAAAAACCCGAAAGACCACGGAAAACAACTGTGGTGGATGACAGAAGAATTTTTTCCCTGGTGAAGAAAAACAACAGTTGGCCAAATCAAGAACACTTTCCAGGAGATAGGTGTACATGTGTCAAAGTCAACAATCAAGAGAAGACTTCACAAGAGTGAATATAGAGGGTTCACCACAAGATGTAAACCATTTGTGAGCCACAAAAACAGGAATACCAAATTAGAGTTTGGCAAACAACATCTAAAAAAGCCTGAAGGGAAAACTGAAGGGAAAATGCCCCAAGAACAGGCAGGAACTGAAGACATTTGCAGTAGAGGCCTGGCAGAGCATCACCAGGGATGAAACCCAGCGTCTGGTGATGTCTATGCGTTCCAGACTTCAGGCTGTAATTGACTGCAATGGATTTGCAACAAAGTATTAAAAAGTGAAAGTTTGATGTAGAATTGTTTAGTTTGTCCCATTACTTTTGGTCCCTTAAAAAGTGGGAGGCACATATAGAAACCGTTGTAATTCCTACACCGTTCACCTGATTTGGATGTAAATTCCCTCAAATTAAAGCTGAAAGTCTGCAGTTAAAGCACATCTTGTTTGTTTAATTTCAAATCCATTGTGGTGGTATATAGAGCCCAAAATATGAGAATTGTGTTGATGTCCCAATATTTATGGACCTGACTGTATATTATACAATGTCATTCTGCCAGGACACAGCACCCTCCCTGTTTAATTTTGCTATGGGACTGGCATTTCTTACCTGGGATGACTCGAGTGGTGTCAACCCTACAACTTCCGCTACTTCTAGAGTGTTCTCTATATTGCTAAGCATAATGCGCACACTGGGGCTTTTACACCTTAGAGTGTTGTGTAGGACACAACGAGCCATCACTACTTTGTCTAGGCCCAGATATATAGCTGAATGAAAATTTCTAAATCGGTTGTTCAAAATACAAACCTTAATTTCCACAATGCACCTAGCTCTTAACAATTAATAATTAAAGATCCTCCTTTCTGTTGACAGATTTCTTTCTGGATAAAGTTTTAAGACATTGGTGTGTAGCGCAAATGCTTCATCAGCTACTAAAACAATTTATTTTCACTTTGTGTTGGCAAATTAAATTCGTTATTTTTAAGTATGGCATGGAAAGGAGTCTGCTCCAATTCCCCACCATCTGACACCTTCCCATTTTTTCCAATGTCCACAAGTAGGAATTTATAATTGCCATACACTATGGCCATCAGAATAATGCTGAAGAATCCTTTATAGTTGTAGTAATAGGATCCACTGTATGAGGGTGGCATAATACTTACATGTTTGTCATCGCCATGACACCGCCACAGTTTGGGAAATTTCAAAGACTTTCAAAGTCTTCAGCAAGAACTTGCCATTGCTCAACTGTTGCAGGAAACTGAAAGAGAAAGATTGTTGAAATGTTAAATCAGTACATGCTTGTAATGTTATACTGAGTAGTTTACATTCTATTTTCATTTCACAGCCTGCTGTCTTATCTGAAGCTGAATTCTGTGATGTGGCAGAGCAACATGGCACAACAACACATCATAGCCAGCTGGCAGTAGACAGCCAAGAGATCACAGATCTGCCCAGCCACAAGGGGATTAAACTGAGCAAAGTGATGCGCTCACACGAAATATGAGTCTGCAACTCAATTGATGTCAAAAGAACCAGACGAATTTGATTTGCTAAGAGCAACTCTTGCAAAGAAAATGAGAAATGCAAGTAGAAAAATGCGAATAAAAATGGAACATTTGGTGTATGACATCATTTGTAGGTCAACAAGGTGGGATCTCTCACAAGACATTGTATGAACACAATCCCCCCCCACACAGGAGCAAGGACAATTCAGGATGACCCAATCATATACATTTCCATCACTATCACTCCACATGCAACATCCTGTCATGGGGGGCCAATCTGTTACCCCATCAGCCTACAGATCGTCTACACGTATGGGTAGCACAAGTATGCTACAGTATACAATGAGTCCATCCCCACTGAAAAACAGTGAGCATTTGCATTATGAATAGCTGTGACCCCTATTTTTTTTATTACATATGTGTTCCCTATTTAAGTTGAAATATTCATTTTGCTTTCCCATCTTTAGCCCATCTCTGGTCTGCACACCAGAGATGGGTCTCATATCTCTCTACACGCAAAACAATATTTGCCCTCAATTCTCATAAAAATTTGTTTTGCTTTCCCATTTTCAATCCATCTCTGCCCATCTATAATGAGCAGAAATGGGTTTCATATCCAAACAGCACAGGCCAATTCATATCCATATCAACAGTGTTTTGGGCTGTATATAGACCAAATTTTATACATATCTACAGTTTTTTGTACTGTATATTTTGTTGGTTTGTGTGTTTTTTAATATGTAATTTAATATGTTTAATTTCTATTTTAATAAAAAAATGTTGTTGTTTTTTTTTTTTAAAACAGACTATTTCTTTTACCAACCTTCATATGTTCAAGTTCAAGTTGTCCACTTGAACTTGAACTATAGTGTCACAGGTCTCAGGTATGATCAAACCCAGAGCTTGAGGTGAAACTGCTGTGCTGTATTTGAGGTCAGACAGTATCCTTCCTGTGGCCAAAAATCTCAGGGTAGCTACCAGTCTCTACTCTGCAGATATGGGTCCCCTTAAATGGGTGTCCTCCTTGTGACCATTATATTAAAATAAACCATAAAATAAACCGTAGTAAATGTGCAGTTGCGAACTAACATACACTATACACAAAGATGTGCTATAGAATGAATGGCCATGATGTATTTCCGTTTATGAAACCTGAGTTTGTAGGAATTTATTGCCGGTGATGTTCAGCCCTATGTTTAAATGTATTAGATATAGTGCTGCATGGAGGCCATATATCGTTTCAGTGTGTACGGAATCACAATGTTGTGAGACGACGTTATGACTGACAAAAATCACTGGCTGGTTGGTTAGTCAAGCAAAATTTGTTTAAAATCTGCATAGTGTGAACGCATGAATTGACCAACTGATCAGAACTTCAATCATAGGTTCAATCGTTGTAGATAACACATTGGTTGGAAAGTTCTGTAGTGTGTACCCTCTTTCCCCATTACTGTAAATATTGGTATCTTTTCAACCTCTCTCATCCTTTCTGAATGTTCCCAGACATAGATTACATTGTTCATAGCAAATGTAGCCAGCAAATATAGCTGACAGTATCCATGTTGTGTTACTTTTAATTATGCTAACATTATGGTTAAGGTATGCCTGTATCGTTGTATAACTGTGTGTGCAAGAGTGCCTATGTTTACAATAGCAACAATAAATATCTTATTCTATGAGTATACTTGTTTATTATGCTCTTTTACTTTACTTCTGTCCACTCAACGCTGAGGCCAACGTATGTGTTGCCTGAGGGTACCCAGTATCTCAATGAGTCTGAAATTACTTATATCAAAAATAAATAAATTAATTACACAGAATTAGAAGACAATTAACAATAGCCAGGAGGTTCACCGCATAAAGAGACTATAATCCCCTTTCCTCTGAAGTGTGGTCCCTGTCACCGAGCCACACCATTCACTCTTCTTCTACAAGACAGGAACCAAGCCCAATGTCCTCCTGCTTAGTAGCCTGCCGAAGTAGAAGGTAGAACACCCACTGGACTGCTAGGCTCCTTCTTATAAGTTGACTGGCAATCTGTTCTTGCCACACTCAGTGAATTGAAAAACACCAGGAACAACCCCTGTTTTGGATAGTGAAGCAGTCTAGTTAGAAGGTGTTCACCAAGGTATAAGTTCTGCAGTTATAGGTCCAATAGGATCCAAAGGGTCAGAGTTAATGATCCATATGTATGTTTTCCTTCTAATTGCCCAAAATGAAATTAATTATCTATATTTTGCATTACAGATGAAATATATGATGATACAGAGCTGATATCAAATACATTTCCTGCTGTGCCATCCAAACCACGGTGATTTTTCCCCTAATTTTTTCCCCCTAATTATGTGTATCCACTGCTGTTTCGTACATATTGTAGGTGACAGAGAATAAATGCTTGCCTTTTTGCTAGTCTTGGTATCATTTTGTGAAACATTGAATTCTGTGATAAACAGTGATTGAAGTGAAAATTTTGAAGTGGTGGTTTGAAAAATGTAATGGGAATGTAAGTGAATGGAATTTAATAGCTTTACAATCCGGTATGTAATACCACGCACTGTACTGTATACACCCCCACTTTAATCACTGCTGCTAAGAACAAATATACATATAGCTGTCATATTGATGTGACACAGTTTGGTTTCTTTGCTTTGATACAGTATAAATGAATAAATGATGCAGTACAGAAAATCAATGTATTTTTTAAATTTATATAAAATTGAATTGATGGACTCATTTTAACTTGTATAAATCCATTAAGTCAAAGCCATTCACCAGTGAACATGCACAGTGATGCATAATAAAATGTAGTATCATAAACAATCTTCAACAGAAAATATTGTGCAATGTCATGGTATTAAAATACTATTTTAGGAGATGTTGGTAAAGTATAAAAATACTTGTCTCCCCCTTCACTATTGCACTTGTTACTGATGTGAGGCTATAATGAGCTCTTTGCAGGCAAATTTGTCACATGAACTCTACCTTGGTTCAATTGGACCAACTTGCTGATTATAGTCATGGTGCTGACCACATGTTTGCTCCTTAGATTCTTCTTAAAGGTCTTGGGACCATGAGAGGAAATGACATATGTTTCATTCATGTCAGTATTTTCAGGTGTAATATTTTATTAGCACTGTATTTAAGTGAATGCAAGTGAGAGAGTGGTGAAGCTGTTTTCTTTTGAATTTCACTATCAAATTTAAAAAACTCAGACATTCCCTGTAGTGCATTAAAATATTCGGGTCACACATCCTTCATTTTGGATTTACACTCTGCTCCATTCATTGTCACATTTCGGCAATGGCAGCTCAGCATTGGGTTCAATTCAGAGTAATACAAAGGTCCTGTCTGAAAATCGATCTTAACATGTATATTAAGAATCCATTTCTTGTTTTCCACATATCCTCTTTGTTGAAATGAAGAGTTCAGAGCGGCTATGTTGCAAGACTTTTCCAAAGAAATACCAGCCAATCAAGGTATAATAAGACTTTATAATATATACATATTTTTGATTTTGCTTTTGTAAGATGAAGAGACGTGTTTTTTAGTTGTCATTCCTTCCCTGAACTTTTCTTCAAATCACAGTACTCCTAAGACACAAGGCTTGGTAGGAAAATGACATGGTAGGAAAGGGATACAATGCAATATTCAGTGCCTAACACAGAGGTGGCTAAATTGGAAGTGATCCAGCTATTTTTTTTCTGTTAAATCAAGTCAATTGTCCAGTATCATCTATGATATTGAAGATTGTGTGGCAAGAATTTCTGAACAGACTTTGACAAGACCTCTGAAAGGTGCAAAGTGAAATACAATGGTTCTGATTCAAATTGGAACTCAACTTGCATGCAAGTTGCATTTTAAAAATGAGCACAGAACTTGAGCATAGCTCCGACCGTATTCAAATCCAAGCTGATCTGAAGTGTCCATTTGTGTCTAGGTGTAAGTATGCTGTGCCTACACAGTACTTGCCATATGTAGACAGAAGGAACAACACCCAAGGTGTGCCAGGAAGATCCCCACTGCTATTCAGAATGGAGCTGGTTTGCCTTGCACAGAGCATGTTTTTACAAGCCTGGTTTTCTATGGAAATCCACCTCGTGCTGATCAGGCTAGGGATGGATTCACATTATGATAGCGGGGGCACCATGCTGCAGGTCTCACGGTTATAGTGCGAACACACCAGTCTGGTACAACTTGGGGCTAGTTGTCACTTTTTGAAGGATGCCCAATGTGCTTTAGCAGTAACCAGGCCAGGCTGTAGCACTGGTATTGGTTAGTATTTTTTTGGGGGTGGCATGTACTTTTAAAAAAAATATATATATTTTCTTTTTCAAGAAGCAAGTACATCATCATTATCAGCATCAGGGGAGGGCTGGCAAATTTTATCCCAGGAGGCAAGACTTGACTCGGCAGCCTATTTTAAATGAAAACATATGCAAGTGGCCCAGTGACCCAGCCCAAGTTAGCTCACTATGGGACCGGCCCGTGGGGCAGATGCCCCCTGCCCCCCAGCCCAGCCTGCCCCTGATCAGCACATATCTTTGCACCTAGGCTTAGACACCTGCATTAGATACACTTCCTCAGAATCTGCCTCCTATCTAGACTGCATATGCCAATGTATGCACTACTCTACTGTACTCTACTTTCACTTGCCTGTTCCCTGTCCACTTCTTTAGGTGTATGGGGGCCACAAGTGCAAGTTTATAAAAGCTGGCTGCATTTACTGAGCATTCACAGTAAAGCAAAAGCAGAATACATACAACTTTAAATCAGACCCCATGTGGATAAGTGGATTAGTGGATTTATATATGGAGGCAAGTCCACTAATGTAATTGCAACTCACATGCTTAAAGTGTCAGCTTTTTGACATTTATCAGGTCCTACTAGAACACTGTGCTAAATATATGGGAGATAATACATTAATTTGCAAAAAAGCTGCAAAGGAATGTCACTGCACAATGTATTTTACCTTAATCTAAAAATTCCAGTTTTGATGTTTAGCTGTCCTTCAAAGTTGTTTTTTGTCTTGTTTTGAGATTGCCTCCTCTCTTTCTTTTAGAACTCTTCCAGTTTTGATATATGTTATGGTCTTCATCTATGCACTGCATGTCTGCAATATTACCACCATTTTCTAATACTATATTCTACATCTCTGGAGACAACTAAATTGAACATCACTGGCCACTTGATCCCTCAGATCCGCTGACCAGATTGCTTCCTGCATAACTTGAGCCTGTTCTGCAGTCAGAAAATGACCACACAATCAGGTCAATACTAATCATCTTCCAAATTTACCAACATGCCGATAATGATTTTATCAATTATTATTAGGTATATATTTTTGTGCCAAATACTGATTGGTGGATATATATTGTGGACATTTAGACCAGGAGGATGTTTTTTGTTTTTTTTTTTATCTCTTTTTATTGTATAAAAATCAAAGGAAAAATAATAATAGAAGTATAGAATATATAAAACATCCAATAAGCTTGTATACAGTTGTGTAAACAATTGTCTTTGCTAATTTTCCATTCCAATACCAGTATAGGAAGAGATATTATCGCGAGAATCACAAAACAAACACACACACACACACACACACACATATAAAATAAAAAAAATAATAAAAATACAAAACAAAAGTAATTGAAAATAAAACAACAATAGAGGATCCAAGTCATTTATTTTTGTAGTGTTGCGAAGAGGTAAGTGCACCGCGCGGGTGGGGTGGGGTGGCGGTAGTAGGGTGTATAAGCAAGAGGGAGGGTCAAATCAGGGTGGCCATAAATGGAAGAAGGCTAACAAGTGAAGATTAAGGGTTTGCTATACAATATTAAATTTTTCGATGCAGGTACCACTCAGTTGACTCAAACAGCGTGCCCCCTTAATAGCAGTAATGTAACTGTCACCAATTGAATTGAAGGGAATGTTCTGTTGCCGGAATTGTTGCCTGTCAGTTTTTCATATAGTCTGTATTTCCTCTGTGTCGTAATTACAGCTTTCGCAATGATTATGTCGCTCCTAGTCTTGTCGGAATGTAGTAATTTGCAATAATGACTACCACCGTTTACTGCAGGAGATCAAATGGAACAATCAATTTAATAATGTACTTATACAGTAGCGACTTGATATAATATAGCCGTGATGCTTATGATCTAAGTACACTATTACTGTATTTGTCCGACACTTGCTTGTCTCTATATATGGAAGTATGTATACACATTTGTGCAGTATGGAAATGGGGTTCACAAAAAAAAAAAATGATGTATGATCACTTCTAAATGAGCTCATTGGTTTCCCTCTCATAATAAAGAATAATTGTAATTTGGTGAAAAATTAAAATAGCACAAAGTGTTATATGAATTGCACATTGATCATTCAAAATGTTTTTGTACTTCTTATTTTGGTTAATTGTTTAATACCTTTTAACAGCAAACCTGAATTGCCAAAAAGGGAGAATATAAAACCTGTGAAAGATGAAGGCAAAGAAATAAAAGAAATGAGGAAGAAGTTTAAGGTATTAAAATGACAAATTGCATAAAAATTATCTGTAAAATAATACTAAACTGTTATCTGTTGTGGAAGTTTGGAGATTGACAACAGCACAATAAGCAGGGGCAAATGCAGGATTTTTAGAAGGGGGGTTTACAAATGCTTAATTTTGGAACAAAGAAAATAATAAACTTTGCTGCAATAAGCCTGCATCAAATATTTTTTGAAGTCAAATTGTTATACTGTAAATAATACATTTAATTGAATCACAAAGTCTTGATATCTTCACACATGGAAGATGTTATTTAATAACGACTTGTAATAATGTCAGTAGCCACTTATGAAGCAAGTACAGATAAAGAAGCAGCTTTGAGGAGTGGTAAGCCACAGTCTGACTCCACTCACGTGCAGAAGGGATTCTGTGTGACAGATATGTCTTTCATGAGGGTTACCTGCCACTGCCTGCTGTTGAAGTGTGAAAGTGGAGAGTTGGTGGTAACACAAACGAGACATTGTAACAAGTAGATCAAGAGCTGGTTTTACAGTAGAAAAGGACCAGGGCAAATATCAAGCAGAATATATAGAACAACAGTTGTGAAATTTACATAAACAGACATGGTACTCTGAGGTTGAGCATATGTACAACATAGTAAAACAAATCAAAATTGTATACACAACAGAAATTTGGCATTAGTTAGATATAAAAACTATATTTAGAAAGTAAAATATACATAAATGTAATAGAATGTTAAATAAAGAAAATAATGAGGCACAAAGTAAGCTATACATTAATGTAAATACCCATATTAATATTATTTGTTTATGCATAAATCTGACCATTTTATCAAATTAAAGTCACAAATCACCTTACTTGTTAAGCTACCAGTGTTGAAAAAAGATTCACCTAAAACAACCTATGGAACTTGATATGCCAACCGGGACTTGTTTGTCCCCAGGACTTATTCTCAAGTAATGGTAACTTAACAAAAAAAATGGTACAATAGGACACAAGCAAAGATAATAGACTGATCTGAGAGTACCAATCTGGGTACCACAACAGTTGGGATGAATGTTGATGTAGCAGGTATGAATGATGGAACAGGAAGGATGCATTATACAAATTCAACTAGCGCTACTTTTGGCTATAGAGAGTACTGTGTAGTATAGTGAGAATGATCTGTTATATAAAGTTGTTAATGTACAAGGTAGAACTGCAGAGCAATTGTTAGTGCCACAAATCCATACACCACTTGTTCTCAAAGCTGTGCATACACATCTGTGAGGGGGACACTAGGTTCTATTGGCCAGGAGTGTACGAGGCAATACAAAGGTTTTGCCAAACATGTCCAGGCTGTCAGACAACATGTCCGAAGCCAGACTACTGGGCCCCGCTGGTTCCCAACCCTGTGGTGCATACCCCGTTTGAGTGTATTGATATGGATTTTATAGGCCAATTAGAGAAATCAGCCCGTGTCCATCAGTACGTACTGGTTATAGTGGACTTTGCCACTAGGTATCCTGAGGTTATACCTGTGTGCAATATAAAGTCCAGTACAATAGCAAAATAACTTCTTCTGTATTGTACCAGGTTGGGTATCCCCAAAGAAATCTTCACTGATCAGGGTACTCCTTTTATGTCCCGTCTAATGAAAGAGCTGTGCCAGTTGTTAAGAGTAGAAACATTACACACATCAGTATATCACCCACAGACTGACGGGTTAGTGGAATGTTTTAATAGTGTTATGTACGTCTAGTCGCTATCCAATAACGATTGTCCACTTCCAGTGATGTGGTTCCAAAACACAATGCGATTTAATAGCAAAAAGCATCAGAGTAACAATTCAAATAAAATAGGTACAGCCGTTACTATTGCAGACGCTCTGGATCCAGCATACAGTCATTCAGTCCTGAAGTCTGTTGTCAATGTGACTGACTACTAGTCCCAGAGCCCCTGCTTATATACAGTCAGTGATACAGTGAAAACAATACAGATGATTTGACATGTTTTCATAGGTTCAGGCTTCAGGAAGGTCCAGTGTAATGCAGGTCATTGGCTAGTTCAAACGATGCCATCCGAGGGTCAGCTCTCCAGAAGATGCATACTTAATCTTCCCACCAAGAACTAGTTCAAACTGGTCTATTAGCATTACACACACACAATATCATACATGATCATTTATTCCCTATAATCCATATCTAGCATACGCAAGGTGCGATTCTTTCGGCGATAGAATTGGACGTCTGCGGATAAATAGGGATTAGAATGATACCAGACATATGTTTCCTGTGACCTGAACCGTAGATCTCACTAACGTGTACATAACATTATATTATTAAACCATAAACTCTGCTACATTTCTTCACAAATAACTATGTGTTGCAACTGATTTTAATGTGAGCTAATTACATGTGTATGTGTTCGTGTAAATGCGTGTATGAGTGTTTGCATGTGTTGTGGTTGATTACGCTCCTCCACGCCGTAGCATACTAGTCGCATAATTCTGGACATAGACAATCGGATTGATAGATATTAATTTGAAATGACCATATCCAATTATCTGACTTCGACAATAGGACACTCAAACACGTAGTGAGAAAAGCAGTAGCACAGGAATAATGGGTCTGATATATGTTATTATCCCATTTAATGTTTGCAATGAGGGAGGTACCTCATGCATCTACAGCGTTCAGCCCTTTCAAATTTTTGTATGGCAGGCAGCCATGGGTGTATTTTGGATGTTCTCAAGGAGGGCTGGGAGCAACAGAGTCCTAAAGAACCCAATGTGATCCTATTTGTGTCCCAGTTGTATGATAGGTTGTGGAAGATCACCCTGTTGGTACAACAATATATGCATGAAGCACAGGTGAGACAAAAAACTAACTGCGATAAGTCAGCTATAATTAGAGCTTTTCAAACAGGTGACAAAGTTCTTGTCCTGGTACCCACACAAGAGAGTAAGCTCTTCACACATTGGCAGGGGCCATGTGAGGTGATTGAGGCTGTGGGGCCTGTTAATTATAAAGTCAGACAGGAAGGCAGGAGAAAACCCATTCAGACATATCATGTCAACTTGCTGAAACCATGGCATAATAGGGAGGAGCCGCAAGCCGCTTTGGTAAACACAGTTGTGCTGCAGGAAACCAAACTTCCCATAAGGGACAATCTGTTTCCAGTGTGGAGACGACAGACTGAGGAAACAGTTTAGAGGAACCTTGATGTGTTTTCTGAGGTACGTGGACGTACCACGCTCATAGAGCACAATATAGTTATACCTCCAGGGGTGGTGGTGAGAGTAAGACCATACCGCATTCCTGAAACTAGACATGGAGCTGTGAAACAGGAGAATAAAAAAATGTTGGACCTCGATGTCACTGAGGAATCCAATAGCAATTGGAGTAGACATATTGTGTTAGTGGCCAAGCTCAATGGGAGTATTTGTTTTTGTAAAAATTTTATAAAATTAAAAGAGGTTTCCCATTTTGACACTTACCCGTTGCTCAGAATTGAAACTGGTGGAAACCTTTGACAATAGTCAGTACCTCGCCACGTTCGATCTAACCAAAGGCTACTGGCAGATTCCCGTAACACCATCTATCAAGGCTAAGACAGTCTTTTCAATGTCAGATGGGTTATTCCGGTACAAAATAATGTCTTTTGGGCCACATTGGGCTCTCACTACCTTCCAAAGAGCCATGAATCGGCTCTTAAATCAGTAACAGGAGTATGCAGCTGCATACTTTGAAAACATAGTTATCCACTCCCAGGACTGGGAGACACATCTACCCAAAGTGAAGACAGTATTAGCCTTACTCAGGAAGGTGGGTCTAACAGCCAATCCTGAGAAGTGCGCATTGGCCATTCGCGAGGCCAAATACTTTGTTTATGTTGTCGGACAAGGTCAAGTCAAACCTCAAGATGCCAAAGTAACATCTCTCAGAGATTGCCCCAAGCCTGTGCGAAAGGCCTAGCTGAGAACCTTCCTGGTTCTAGTTGGGTACTATCACTGGTTTATGGCTAATTGTGCCACTAGGGCTGCTCCATTTACTGAGCATCTAAAAAACTTGTCCAGACAAGAAGCAGCGGAGGCTGCCTGGCGAGATATTCGAGTAGCTCTGTGTTCGGCACTAATACTCCTAGCACCGGATTTCAGCAAAAGATTGTATCTCCAAGCGGATGCCTCTGGAGTAGGTTTGGGTGCTGTTCTCTCGCAGAGGTTTGATGGGACAGAGAAGCCAATCCTTTACTTAAGCCACAAACTTCTGCCTAGGGTGAAGAAATACTACACAGTGGAACAGGAGTGCTGCCATTTTCACCTTTTTGCTTGAAACTTTTCTTTCCCCTCTATCCACCCTGGCCTGCCCCAGTCAGGCAGCCTCCCTCTACAACCACACCCTCACCACCGCTTTTGACACTGCTGACCTGCCTCTTCTGTTCACCTGTACCTCAACCTTGGCAATCCAAATGTACCTGTTTCACCTGGTTCCTTCAAAAATGCACACGTGCTGCCACCGGAGGAATTCTCATTCTTTGGTAGACTTTCTTCATGTCAAGTTCCTTCTCTCATCCTACAGTTCCTACCTCTCCCTCGCTAAACAATCCTTCTTAAAGTCTTTAATTTCTTCATAGTCCTCCAGTCCTCACTGCTTTTTTGCCACTTTCAACACACTCCTTTGCCCCATTCCTTTCCTAGTGCCACTGACGTTGCCTCCATTTTCACTTCCAAAATTGAAAAATGAAATCTCCTCCTCCCATCACTCTTCTCCACCCCTGCCACTCTACCCACCTCTCCCTCAATCCACCACCTCCTGTGTTCCTTCCAACCTACTATGGGTGACAAAGACCATTCTTTTAATTATGCTCTCCACCCTCACCCTGCCCCCTGGATCCTATCCCCTCTCACCTCCTTCCCTCCCTCTCCCCTACTGCCTGCTCCCACCTTGCTCAACACTTCAATCTGTCCCTCTCCACTGGAATCTTCCCCTCATCCTTTAAACATGCTCACCCATTCTTAAAAAACCCAACCTTGACCCCACCCAACCATACCCTCTACTGTTCCATTTCTCCTTTTCTGTTTCTTCCTCTGGTTCCTCCTCTCCTCATCCATTCTACACATAGGAGACCCACAAAGTTCTGTCCTTGGCCTTCTGCTCTTTTCTCTGTACACCTCCTTCTTGGGTGAACTTATCAGTTTCTTCAACCTCCAGTACCAACATTATGCCAACAACACTCAACTCTACATCTCATTTTCTGATTTCTCCCCTTCCCTCCTCTCTAGGGAGTCCAGTTGCCTCTCTGCCATCTCCTCCTGGATATGCTTTCTCAAACTTAACATGGCCAAACTTGAACTTATTGTCTACCCTCCATCACGATTCTCCTCCCCTTCTGACCTTTCTATTACTGTTGGCAACACCACTATATCCTGTGTTTCCCAACTCTGCTGCCTGTGTGTCGTTCTTTACTACTCCCTCTTCTTTGTCCCTCACATTCAATCTCTTGCCTAATCCTGTCACTTCCAGCTTCACAACATCACCCTTATCAGACACTTCCTCTCCCAGAAAGCCACCAAAACTCTGATCCACTCCCTAATTATTTCTCATCTCGACTACTGCAAACTTATCCTTACTGGCCTCCCCCACTCCAATCTCTCTCCTCTTTGATTTATAATTAATGCTGCAGCTAAACTTATCTTCCTCTCTCGCAGCTCCACATATGCCTCTCCTCTCTCTGCCATACCTTACACTGGTTTCCCTTCCCCTACAGAATCCTCTTCAAACTCCTCACCCTAACATACAAGACCTACTCAAACTCCACTGCTCCTTACATCTGCAACCTCATCTCCATACATACTCCCTTCCGCCCCCTCTCCGGTTGGCCAATGACCATCACCTTTCCTCCCCTCTGGTAGCCACATCTCACTCCCTTATCCTAGATTTCTCAAGTGCTGCCCCCCACCATTGAAATAATTTCCCTCATTCTAATCTGTATAGCTTCAAACGGTCATTGAAAACCCACCTGTTTAGAAAAGCCTTCCAATCTTCTACTTAACCATTTCACAAATCATGCTCCTTCTTCCTTCATCTCCTCCACTCTTGCTTCTTGCCCTCAGATCCCCTTACATTCGCTCACAACCATGTGTCATCCATTTGTATGCCCCTTTCCCTTTAGATTGTAAGCTCTAGTGAGCAAGGCCCTTTTCTCACCTGTTGTTATTACCTATAACTTTTGGTCACCAGCTACACTGTGCACCTCCTCCTTGGGCTCTCTGCTCATTGACTACACTCCTCCATTGTCCTAGCACGTCTTTCAGTTACTCTAAGCGTTTGAGTTGCGCCCTTGCTAATGGGCACAGGTTTCAGCCTGCACTGGACATACCCCTTGCACTCGGTATTGTTGTTTACCCCCTGTATGGTGCTGTAGACCTCAAGTGGTGTCCTATAAATAAACGTTAATAAAAATAATTATACGCACATAATCGCCGTTTACGTCCCTTAATGTGTCAGGCCCAATTTGCAAAGGGTAATGGGGTGTAGAATCCGGAGAATGGAACAAACAGCAGAGCAGAGATAAATGTACAATCGGCAAAATCCAATTCAAGCAGCAAACAGGTTAACCGGGATCACAGGCTATGATTCAACCCAGGTAGCAAACAGTATAGTTAGTGTCACAAGCAAGAGTCAGATACCAGAAAATACTGAGCAGGAGCACAAAAATGCTAGCTATAACTGGCAAGGTTTGTCTGACACAGGAAGATATTTAAAGTATCAAGCACTTGATACCATGCTAGGCTGCTCTCCAACTCTTCCCATCCCTTAAAATACACAGGCAAAGGCAGCCAGCTGTTCCCATTCTGGTGGGGCAGTCCCAAATTTGTGTGATTGTCCTGATCAGACAGGATTTTGTCACGATAGGATAGTTGTTCTGCTTCACATTGTACTGCTTATATGTACATACATGTACCTTCTACTTGTTATTGAGGCTTTCACTACCTGTTGTTCTTTGTATCTTAAGCTCAGTAGCTGTTGTCTGTACCCTGTTGAAGAATAGAGATTGGTACATGATATGTGGAATTTCAAGCAGTGAGTGAACCATTTATGCCTCCATCCACCCCCAACCAGGCCCATAATTAAATCAATAGCACTCTAGCTTAATCATCAGGCCTCCATATCTGAAACCAGCTTGCCATTAAGTTAATAGCATTCACATTTATTAAATAGACCTATTTCCCCCTCTACCCTCCATCCCCTTTACTGTAGATTTCAGACACCTCTGTCTGCCTCTTGTGTTCTACACACGTGGGACAGTACTATGTCATGTGGTGCATGCCCCATGTGTGTTAGGCTCTCAGTGCAGGACAGGGAGCTGGAACTTAACACTGGAGAAGGATGGGGAGGTAGAATGGATCTAAAATTCCAAGGCACCAGCCTGTCAATCAGACCGTGCCAGAGGAGGGGAGTTTTCAGGCAACCCCACACTCCCACCAAGTGCATGCTTGACCAATGAAAATCAGGTCAGAGTCAGACTCCAATTCTAATATAAGCCATTTACATTAAGGTTGTTCACAAATGCAACCAATTCAAGTCCTGTGTTTGTTGTTAGTGTACTTGTTTTCAGCCATATCTTTTGCACTGACTATAGGACAGATGACTGACATGGCATTGTCTTAACAATTACACGTGTGTGTGCCACTAGCTATCATCGAACAACTGTATGCATCTAAGACTATAAAAACACATTGAACTCATCTTTATTAATGTAAAAAAAAATAATTTTGAAAAATAAATGATTATACTGATTTATTTTATTTAATGCTAAAAAAAATTATGCATTCTGGTATGAACTTTTATTATACTTATGCGCATGCATATGCTGCAGTCTGTTCTCCATCCAGATTCAAATCTGGCTGGAACTATGCTCAAGTTTTAAGTTCTTCATTTAAGACCCAACATATATACAAGTTGCGTATAGACATGAATCAGGCCCAGGTGTGCAAAGTAATGTGTACATAATCTAGAGAATGGAACAAACAGTAGAGTAGAGATAAATGTGCGATGGGCAAAAATGGTGCAATCAGCAAACAGGATAATCAGGATCACAGGATAAGATGCTATACAGGCAACAAATAGGATAATCTGGGTCACAGGCTAAAATTCAGTCCAGTCAGGAAACAGGATAATGGGGGGTAACAGGCTATCATTCGGTCCAGACAGCAAGCAGGATAGTCGGGGTCACAGGCTATGATTCAGTCCAGGCAGCAAGCAGGATAGTCGGCGTCACAGGCTATGATTCAGTCCAGGCAGCAAGCAGGATAGTCGGCGACACAGGCTATGATTTGGTCCAGGCAGCAAGCAGGATAGTCGGGGGTCACAGGCTATGATTCAGTCCAAGCAGCAAGCAGGATAGTTGGGGTCACAGGCTGTGATTCGGTCCAAGCAGCAAGCAGAATAGTTGGGGTCACAGGCTATGATTCGGTCCAAGCAGCAAGCAGGATAATCGGGGTCACAGGCTATGATTCGGTCCAAGCAGCAAGCAGGATAGTCGGGGTCACAGGCTATGATTCAGTCCAGGCAGCAAGCAGGATAGTCGGCGTCACAGGCTATGATTCAGTCCAGGCAGCAAGCAGGATAGTCGGCGACACAGGCTATGATTTGGTCCAGGCAGCAAGCAGGATAGTCGGGGGTCACAGGCTATGATTCAGTCCAAGCAGCAAGCAGGATAGTTGGGGTCACAGGCTGTGATTCGGTCCAAGCAGCAAGCAGAATAGTTGGGGTCACAGGCTATGATTCGGTCCAAGCAGCAAGCAGGATAATCGGGGTCACAGGCTATGATTCGGTCCAAGCAGCAAGCAGGATAGTCGGGGTCACAAGCAAGAGTCAGACACCAGAAAGCAGATAAACTTCAGAACATGAACATGAGCATGAAAATGCTAGCGTGTGAACTCTAAAACCAGCAACTACTCATTGACAGAGGTAACTAGCAAGAGTCAATGAGGAACATCCACCGTTCAGCTGCTAGATGATAGAACAGATCATGTTCACCTCTACACACAGGCTGCAACTGTTTAGATGCCATATTACTTCTCTGCTTTTGTGTGATCGTTTTTCTCAATTTCTATTCTGAATAGGAAAAAGAGTTTATAGCATTTTTATCAAAAATCCATCTATAAAAATGATGATAGTGAGGCAAGTGAAAGCAAACAATCAAATGCTAAACAAAAATATGCACCAAAACTGCAGATATATCCAAGTTGTACTCCCAAATGTCTTTTTTTTCTCACTCAGATTGAAGGCGAGATAAAGGTTTTGACACGTATGATGGTTGTCCCGAGTGCTGGAAACAAGAGAGGAGGAGGAAAGGACTTGCCAATCAGTAAAGGCGAGATCCTAGAAGTGATCCAGTTTACCAATCAAGAAAAAATATTGTGTCGAAATAGTAAAGGCAAATGTATGTACACTGTAGCAAAATAATTCAAACATTGTTATTATTATTATTATTATTATTATTATTAAAATGTTAAAAATTATGTAATTAAGCAACTTTTGCCATTTGATTTTTATGTTGCCATTATTTTATAATTATTTGTTTCAAACCATAGAGAATTAATGTGTTAGTTTTCACACAGAAGGTGTATCAGGCTATTGTTACTGTAGGGGTAGACACAAGTTTTTCATAGGGAGAATCCCACCCTAGTCTGTTTTGAGTGAGTAAATTATACATAAAATTATGGGAGGAGCTGGGCATTCCCAACTACATGCACTGATGTAGCGACCTACCTGTGCTCAAAAACAAAATTGTCTTCTGCAGGATGAGATCAATTAAATGCTCAGGAAGGATGTATAAAAACATTTACATTTTGCAATTGATGTGTAACAGTGGGAAAATCAGTAATTTACCAAGTCTATAGTTCAATGTAGGCACAAGTACAGCAAAATGCACATAAGTATCTGCATGTAAGCCAACTGATTTAAAAACAATGTATATTTTTAAATAAATTTAACCCAGTTATCCCTTTAAAATTAAGGGGATAATGAACATGGAGTCATCCTGGTTAAGAGGAAACTAGCACCAGGTTAGATACTAGCAAGGAGCAAGGAGTATCCCTGTCATGGTGTGAACCAGTACCAGCCTTGTCAGCGCGGAGTGGAACTTCTCTGGGGAAAGGCCTGCCAAAAAAGTTTCCCAAGATTACTTACCCTGTGTTGGCAGTTCTTCCGGCCCATTATTTAAATAAAATATAAAAAAGGTGAAAAAAACACACCCATCATTTTAAAGTTTAATTTAATGAAACATTCCGCAATACCCTTGTTCAACACGTTATTAATCTACCATAATCCAATGGGAATTCTTGCATTTTTTTAATCAAATGAAAAACAATCATTAAATTGTAATCCAAATAGGGTGGCCAAAGATCTCCTTCTTTTAATCCAAATAAAAATGTAAGTGAGATCGTCTTCTTTTAAACCACTTAAAATAAAAAATAAATAAAAAAAAAGATTAAAAATGATTTGAATTGCTGTGAGCAATACAGATTAAATGAATCTCTGCTAATGTGATTAAAAGAACAGTTACTGGGGATGTACAACTCCATTGATGTGTTGACATGCTTTGAACTCACTGGAATGGAACAAGCAGCATCCAAAAACAGGCAATACAATAACAGGCAGATTCAACACAAAAGGATGCATATAATAGAATATGTTTAATTTTAACATGCAGTCAAACACAGTGTTTGAATGCCAGTGAGTAGCCAATTGGGTGGAGGAGAAATGAACATGAGTTTGTTTTAAGATGCTATACATCTATACATATTTTATAATGCTATATACTGTATAGGAGAAAAGTATTGTGGAAGTTGCTATTAAAGATGGTGCAAAATCTAAATGTAATATCCCATAAAATATTAAGGAAAGCACCTTCTTGAAAACACCTGTATTAATTTTCTATCATTGAACCATATAAACCATATTTAATCAATTATACATAGATGTAAAAAAAAAAAAGCCAAGTGCTGAATGTGGACAGAGTAGTATGTCTGGCCCGTGCAAATAAAAGTTTAACCCACTGGACATACTCTCTCCCACTTTAGACATGTAGGGGAGAGCATTGCATGTATGCTTATATTCAACATATTCAATATGTTGCCTTTAATACTACTTTTCATTAATTATTATTATTATCATAATCCTTATTTTTGTTATTATAACAGGGTTAATGCTAAATGTGGCTAGGTGGATTATGGCTGCTTATTGGGAGGGTCCAGGTCACATGACGAATTCTCGAGGATCAAAATTCAGACAGGAAGGAAGTATAAAGAAGAATTTGCGTTGACTAAGATAGCAACATTTAATATATCTAGACTTACCCAAAAACTGACAAAAAACATTTGCTAGAAGACTGAATCCTGGCACTTCCCGACAGTCAATTTGCTGCTCTTAAGGGGACGATGACAGGACCCAGCAGCAGGATAAAGTAGACCTGTTACTACAAAAGATAAAATAGAAAGGTTACGGGTCTATTTTATAAACACTATTAAGTTTGGCAGCGCTAAAATTAATAGTGTTTTGAAAACAGATGCCAAAGCTTTTTATTTTACGTTTTGCAGTAACAGTTCTACTTTGTCCTGTTGCCAGGTCCTGTCATCGCCCCCTTAAGAGCAGCAAACTGACTGTAAGGAACTTGGCTGTGTGCAAAATTACAGTGTCGGGATTCCGTCTTCTCATAAATGTTTCCTGTCAGTTTTTGGGTAAGTCTAGATTTATTAAATGTCGCTGTCATAGCTATCGCAATTCTCCTGTCGGCCTCCCTCCTGTCTTGGACTGGTAGTCATCAAAAAGATAGCTGCCACCGGTCACATGTCCTGCAGCGAGAAAGGGGGGGGAATGGGGAAGAAAATCCCAGTCAGTTGTCAACTGGATTCTGTGGAAAGTAATGGAAAAGATTAAATTGGGATTTGCCCAGCCCTTACACGAACCCAGGCCCTTACTAAATCTAAGTGGGGAGCTATTGCTCTGGTCTGTTAGACAGCCTGGAGTTATACAAGCAGGGAAGACCTGGGGGTGTGTGGGATTGAGAAGGGACAGCCCAATAACAACCCCTTATGATAATTGCTTATCCCTGGTAGGCTTCCCATCTAAGACCACCCTGGCCTGCCTCAGGAACATGGGAACCAAGCTGGCAATAAAACGAGGAATTCTAGCCAAGGTCCTGGGTGTTCTGTTAGGGACAGTATAGATGTTGGCATTTATGCTCCTGCCATTCTGCTACCGCTGTTATAGATCACTAATACCCTGTGAGTCCTGTTACTTGGTGAGCCTGCTTGACCAGAGAGACTTTGAACTTGACTCCTATCACACTGGTAGAGGGGATTATATTGGACCAAGTTGCCAGGACCAAGGGACCAGGCAATCGCAGGGTCAATACTCTGTTGGGGCTAGTGAGACCAGGGAGACTGAGTGTGGTACACCTGCCTGACATTTGCTTTGTGTTGTATTCTCTAAAGTTTATGATTACACAATAAAAGTACAGTGGTACTTTGTAACTGTTGTTGCTATAAGGTACTGGGTACCCTCAAGTGTACACCAGTGAAACAAACAAAGCCTGGTATCTTCATACTGAACAATAAGATCAGTGTCCCTTTGGCCACACATATATAGGGTCTGTTAATGCAGTGAAAAAAGTGACTCATACATAGGTCAATATAAGATATTTTTATCAGAGGCCGTCCCTGCGCTTCCCCGCTAGCCGGGAACGGACGTCTTCTCTCCATGGAGCACCCCATTGCTAGGCAACGGGGACGCTCCTTCCGGGATGCCAGGGCGCATGCGCGCCCGTTGCCACAGCAACGAGACGCCCCCACTGCCCACCAATGAGGTAAGACTCTGCTCTAGGGTGCCAGAGCAACTACTATCTTGTATTCTTGCCTCCAGCGTTTCATGTTCCTACATATCCTGCTTGCTGACCTATGCACCGACCCGGCTCTCGCTGACTCTGATTTGGATACTCCCTTGGTTCTGTGTTATACTCAGATTGACCTTTGCCTTGTTGACCACTCTCTGCTTCCTGATTTGGTACTTCATCTGCCCGCACGGTTCCTGACCTCAGCCTGTACGAGCACTATTTCCATCATCATCTCGCAGGTAGCTTCCTGGGAGGGCCGCGACCTGCACGTCGCTTGCCGCAAAATCCAAACTTCCTTGCAGGGGTTCTTGGTGAAGACCGGCGGCGTGTTAGACTCCACGCCTCCTAATGTAGCAGCACCAATACCTGCAGGTGCCGCAGTCTTACCTCGTGAAAAGCTTGCTCTGGCCATGTCTACAGAAACACCAGGTGAACCGTCTGCCTGAGACCTACTTCTCTATCTTGCTCACAGAGCTGAAAAACAGGAGTCCAAACAGGCGCAGTTGCTTCAATGCATCCAAGGTGTCGCTGCACGTCTCAAATCCCTCCAAGCTTCCGTGACCTCTTCCCAAGCCGTTCCTGTAACGACCTCTGGCGCCGCGGCTACCTCCTCTTCTACCGTTGTGGTTTCCACCTCTTCATTAAGACTTTCCCCACCGGACAAGTTTGACGGAAAACCCAAGAAATGCAGAGGATTCCTTAATCAGTGTCTAATCTACTTCAAGTGTAACCCTGCATCCTTTCCCTCAGAGCGGGTAAAGGTGGCCTTCATCATATCCCTCTTGTCCGGACAAGCTCTTGCCTGGGCCTCTCCCCTGTGGGACCGGAATGATCTCCTCTTGTCGAATGTGTCTTCCTTTATCAAGGCTTTTCGGAGAATTTTTGATGAACCCAGCCGGGTATCTTCTGCCGCCTCCAGTCTTCTGAATCTTCGCCAGGGATCTCTGACAGTCGGTCAGCACGCGATTCAATTTCGCACACTCTCCTCCGAGCTCAAATGGAATAACGATGCATTAGTGGCAACATTCTGGCAAGGCCTGGCAGATCGCGTCAAGGACGAATTAGTCTCACGTGAACTTCCTGCTGATCTTGATTCCCTGATTTCTCTATGCAATCGCATTGATTTGCGCTTCTGGGAGCGTACTCAGGAACATTCTGCCACCAGACGGGTCTCCCCACGACTTGCTCCCCTCTTCCAGAATCCTGCACCTCTGGAGGTACCAATGCAGATTGGCCGTTCCCGGTTATCCCCTGAAGAGCGTCAGTGACGCTTCAAGCAAAATCTGTGCTTGTACTGCGGGGAACCAGATCATGTCATCATGGCAGGGAGGCCGACCTAGGGTTAACTACTCCCTATTCCAATTCCAGTACTGATTGCCTCATGCCCATCTCTCTGGATACTCCTGTCGACCCCTATGAGACCTCAGCCTTTGTGGACTCCAGCTCTGCCAGGAATTTCATCCCTGCCACACTGGTATCGCAACTCCAATTGTCGACTCAAAAATTGCCTCAGCCGTTCTTCCTCACTGCTGTGGATGGGAATTGAATTTCCAATGGTTCTGTTTTCCACATCTGCTCTCCTATTCGGCAGATGGTAGGGGTACTACATTCTGAAGATATCGAGTTCTTGGTTCTTCCTCGTTCTGTGAATTCTGTTATTCTAGGATTACCTTGGCTCAAGCTTCATTCTCCCCAATTCGATTGTAATTGTGCAAGGGTTATCTCATGGGGCTCCTAATTCTTTAAGTCCTGCCTCTCTGGGGTTAAACCCAGACAATCTTCTCTCCCTTGTCGTCTGATGTCTCCTCAAGTTGACTTGCCTTCTCCCTACATCTCTTTCCAGGATGTGTTCTGCAAGGCTGCTGCTGAATCGCTTCCTTCTCACCGCCCCTGGGACTGTGCTATCGAGTTACTACCGGATAAGCTGCTTCCCAAAGGCAGAATCTATCCATTGTCTTTTCCTGAGAATTCGGCAATGGCTACTTATATCTCTGAAAATCTCCAGCGGGGCTTCATCAGGAAGTCTTCCTCCTTCGCAAGTGCAGGGTTTTTCTTTGTCAAAAAGAAGGATGGTATCTTACGGCCTTGTATTGATTACCGGCGACTAAATGCCATCACCATCAAGAACAGGTACCCTTTGCCACTCATTTCTGAACTTTTTGACAGGATCAGTGGATCTAAGATTTTTACGAAGCTAGATCTACGTGGGGCGTATAACCTCATACGCATATGCCCAGGAGACTAGCCTTCTGTACTAGAGAAGGACACTTTGAATACCTTGTCATGCCGTTCGGCCTTTGCAATGCCCCTGCTGTCTTTCAATCATTTATTAATGAGATTTTTCAAGACCTCCTCCAGGTCTCTGTGGTAGCCTACCTAGACAACATTCTAATCTTCTCTCCTGATTTGCCTTCCCACCGTCATCATGTGAAAGAGGTCCTATCACGCTTACGTTCTAATAATTTATATTGTAAACTAGAAAAGTGTGTCTTCGAGGTTCCACAAATCCCTTTTCTGGGCTACATTGTTTCGGGAACCGGTCTCCAGACGGATCCTGTGAAGCTGTCCGCTATTCTCAATGGGCCTAGGCCGATAGGACTAAAGGCAATTCAGAGATTTATTGGCTTCGCCAATTACTATCGGCAGTTTATTCCGCAATTCTCCTCCATCATTGCCCCCATCACTGCCCTCACTCGATGGTCAGCTAATCCCCAGAAATGGTCTCCGGAGGTCATCTCTGCCTTTGAATCACTTAAGAAGGTCTTTTTGTCAGCTCCAGTGCTTGCTCAGCCAGATCAGAACAGACCCTTCCTAGTAGAAGTTGATGCCTCCTCTGTTGGCGTTGGGGCAGTATTATCTCAGGAATCCATCTCTGGTACTCTCCTACCCTGTGGCTTCTTCTCTAGAGACTAACTATGGCATTGGTGACAAATAATTACTTGCAGTAAAGTCTGCGCTTGAGGAATGGCGTCACCTCCTAGAGGGCGCTCTATACCCGGTCACTGTCTTTACCGATCATAAAAACCTCATCTATCTTTGGGATGCCCGGTGTTTCAATCCCCGTCAAGCCAGATGGCCTTCATTTTTTGCCCGGTTTGATCTGAAACTTACCTACCGTGCAGGTACTCTGAATTCCAAGGCTGATGCCCTCTCCCGGTCTTTCGATATTTCTGATGTTCCACCCATTGTTGAACCACCACCGGTTATCGAACCTTCCTGCATTGTGGCTATCACTCGTACCCCCCCTGTCGGTTCCTCATTTCTGGAATCTCACCTCCGTCTGAGGGCGCTTCGTTGGGCGAATATTTCCAAATTTGCTGGACCCTCTCTCTATTATCGACACTATTGGTGACCAACTCTCCGTACGGATGTCCGGGACTTCTTAGCCTCTTGTACTATTTGCACACAGAATAAAGTTACTAGGCAACTCCCCGCAGGCTTGCTGCAACCACTTCCCATTCCTGACCATCCATGGTCAAGTATCTCAATGGATTTCATCACTGAATTACCTCCCAGCTGTAGCTTCAACACCATTTGGGTAACAGTCGATAGATTTTCGAAGATGGCCCATTTTGTTCCACTAAAAGGACTCCAGTCTGCCTCCAAATTGGCACAAGATTTTATCACGGAAATCTTTTGCCTCCACGGTTGTCCTCTGGAGATAATCTCTGACCTTGTCGTTCAGTTCATAGCCTGCTTTTGGAGGTCCGTTTGCAAGGATTTAGGCGTTGCCCTTAAATTTTCTTCTGGCTATCACCCACAAACCAACGGGCAGACAGAATGGGTGAATCAAGACTTGGCATTATTTCTCCACTGTTTTTCATTCCATAATCAGTCCAATTTGAGTCTTCTGCTGCCTTGGGCTGAATTTGCCCACAACAATCATATACACTCTTCTTCTGGATATTCTCCCTTCTTCGCTGTGTATGGTATCCATCCTTTTCTTCCCATGTTTTCTTCTCAGTCTCCTATGTTTCCTGCTGCCCATGCTATGACTCAAGATATGGCTAAACTTTGGGCTAACACGAAACAGAAGCTCCTAAGATCTGGACTTCATTATAAATCCTCTGCTGATCACCACAGGAGACTAGTGCCGGTCCTCCAGGTTGGGAACAAAGTGTGGCTGTCCACTCGGAAACTCAGACTACGGGTCCACTCTATGACACTGACACCCCGCTTCATTGGTCCTTTTCCGGTGATTCAAGTGGTTAATCCAGTTACCTTTAAACTCCAACTCCCTCCTTCTCTAAAGATCCATAACACCTTCCATATCTCGCTCCTTAGACCACTGGACCTCAACAAATTCTCCCATGCCACTTCGGTTCCTTGAGCCATCCCGATCATGAAGGGTAATGAATATGAGGTTAGTCAAGTTCTTGCTGAACGCAAACTTCTAGGACGTTCTCAATACCTTGTACACTGGAAGGGCTTCGGACCTGAGGAGGGGTCTTGGGTTTTTAAAGAGGACTTGCATGCTCCACGATTGCTGGCCGCCTTCCTAAAGCAGTGGGTGTTATCCGCAGATTCCCCCAATAGTGAAGGGGGGGTACTATCAGACGCCGTCCCCGCGCCTCCACGCTAGCCGGGGACGGACGTCTTCTCTCCACGAAGCGCCCCATTGCTAGGCAACGGGGACGGTCTTTCCAGCGGCGCCGGGGCACATGCACGCCCGTTGCCACAGCAACGGGATGTGCACCCAGGCTTTCTGTCAGACGCGCTGACCGCCGAACCACTGCCCACCAATGAGGTAAGACTCTCCTCTATAAATATCCTGCTCTGACACCACTAGGGTGCCAGAGCAACTACTATCTTGTATTCTTGCCTCCAGCGTTTCATGTTCCTACATATCCTGCTTGCTGACCTATGTACGGACCCGGCTCTCCCTGACTCTGATTTGGATACTCCCTTGGTTCTGTGTTATACTCTCCGGATTGTCCTTTGCTTGTTGACTACACTCTGCTTCCTGATTTGGTACTTCATCTGCTCGCACGGTTCCTGACCTCAGCCTGTACGAGCACGATTTCCACCGTCATCTCACAGGTAGCTTCCTTGGCCGCTACCTGCACGTCGCTTGCCGCAAAATCTAAACTTCCTTGCGGGGGTCCCTGGTGAAGACCGGCGGTGTGTTAGACTCCGTGCCTCCTAGTGTAGCAGTGCCAATACCCGCAGGTGCCGCAGTCTTACCTCATGACAATTTTCCAATCTCAATTTTGATATTGCAGCGTGTGAGTTCATCTTAATAGAGCTTTTGGCTGCCTACCAAGTTCTCCTGTAGTGAAATGAGAAAGAGGGGTGGTGTGAGGGCTACTAAACTAAATTAATATATGCCAATTAAATCTACAGATCAAGTATAAAGGGTTAGAACCAGCTTTAATATATGTTTGATTTTCTATCAGTAATCAGAAAAATTTAAAAACAATAATTTGAAAATCATCCTATTATCAAATGGGAAACATGAAAAAATGTGTGGCGCTTAAATATGTATATAATGATGCATGTGAGATAGCTTAATATCCAATTGTTTACAAACTCCTTGACATGCCTATAGGTTTAACAGGACAAGGACCCCAATTAATTTGAAACAGCATTAGGTAAAACTTATTGTAAATAATGTTCTTCACAGGTGACTATGAAAGTAAAAAAATATGCTGCTTAGATTAATTTACATGTCACAGGTTTTTTCCTTGCACCTTTGATTTTGATTTACATGCATTCTATAATTACATTCTAAATGACGCTTATGATTATTATTGAAGCTTCAGAATCTGATAATAATACAATCAAAAGTGAACACACAGGAGACTAATGTTGTCCTTTTTATTTTTTAGATGGATATGTTAAAAGAAAATATGTTTTGCAACTGTAAGTTTTGATTTTATTTTAAGTTTAAGTTTAATACATTAAATGGAGACCACTAATAAACTGTTATACAAAAACTGGAATATGGACTAGAGACTAAATACAAGATGGAGTTTAGGATGAGGGAGGACAGAAATTTAGTTCAAGGTGCATGAATGTTTGAAGGAGGGCTTGCAGTATGTCCTAAAATGAAAGTTATAGAATAAGAAAGAAAATCAATAAAGGCACAAAATATTAAGTAACAGTGACATGATAGATACATGCATAAGCATACCTTGTTGGCAGAGAGCTATCTTCCAATATATTCATGCATATTTGAATATATTAGTAGATGCTGCTATATATGACATACTGCATGATTGTCTAGTTTGAGCCCAACAAAGTAAGCAATAAAAGTTGCAGGTTTCATTTGGAAAATATGTGCTAGAAGCCTTGCGCCTTATAGACTTTATGACATTATTATAATGTTGCTTGTTTAACACTGATGTTTATACTTGCAGTGAAAAATAAATTTAAGATGGAGTTGACAAACCAGGTATGTCTTTGCACAATTTCTTATTTTAAGCTTTCTAAAAATTCCGAACATTGTAAGAATTTAAATGTCTCTTATTGTGTCTATTACTTATGACAATTCAAACAAAATGTTCAGTCATGTAACCATTACTACTCTACAAGATGCCATAATAGAGTAGGATTTAGATATATATGACAAAACAACACTTCCAAACCACATCAAGATGCTTAAATGCTAATATCTATTGAATTAACGCACTGATTTATCATTATTCGCAAATGGGTTTGATATGAAGACTAGAGATGAGCGCACTCGGATTTATGAAATCCGAGCCCACCCGAACGTTGCCGATCCGAGTCGGATCCGAGACAGATCCGGGTATTGGCACCAAATTCAAATCTGAAACTGAGCCCTTGTCGGATCTCGCGATACTCGGATCCTATAAATTCCCCGCTAGTCGCCGCCATCTTCACTCGGGCATTGATCAGGGTAGAGGGAGGGTGTGTTAGGTGGTCCTCTGTCCTGCTATATCTCGTGCTGTTCAGTTAAGTTCTGTGCTGTGCTGTACTGTGCTCAGTCCAGTGGTGCTGTGTCCTGTGCTCTGTCCTTCTGAGGTCAGTGGTGCTGCTGGGTCCTGTGCTGTGTCCTGTTCAATCCAGTGGTGCTGTGTCCTGTGCTCTGTGCTTCTAAGGGCATAGTTATTTCCCCAATATTCCCCTGTGTTTAAAAAAATAAAAAAAAGTTATTTAAAAAAATACCAAAAACTAATTTAATTTTTTTTTAATTACCACAAAATTTGCACAACCAATCCTGCAGTATAAGCCCATTGGTACTGCAATATTACCAAGTTCACACATTCAGCAGTAAAAGTCCAGTGGTACTGCAATATTACAAAGTTCACACATTCTGCAGTATCAGTCCAGTGGTGCTGTGTCCTGTGCTCTGTCCTGCTGAGTTCAGTAGTGCTGCTGGGTCCTGCGCTGTGTCCTGTTCAGTCCAGTGGTGCTGTGTCCTGTGCTCTGTGCTTCTAAGGGCATAGTTATTTCCCCATTATTCCCAAGTGTTTAAAAAATTTAAAAAAAGTTATAAAAAAAAAATAAAAATAAAAAATTAAAAAAAAAATATATAATTATAACCAAATTTGCAAAACTAATCCAGCAGTATAAGCCCATTGGTACTGCAATATTACCAAGTTCACACATTCAGCAGTAAAAGTCCAGTGGTACTGCAATATTACAAAGTTCACACATTCTGCAGTATCAGTCCAGTGGTGCTGTGTCCTGTGCTCTGTCCTGCTGAGTTCAGTAGTGCTGCTGGGTCCTGCGCTGTGTCCTGTTCAGTCCAGTGGTGCTGTGTCCTGTGCTCTGTGCTTCTAAGGGCATAGTTATTTCCCCATTATTCCCAAGTGTTTAAAAAATTTAAAAAAAGTTATAAAAAAAAATAAAAATAAAAAATTAAAAAAAAATATATAATTATAACCAAATTTGCAAAACCAATCCAGCAGTATAAGCCCATTGGTACTGCAATATTACTAAGTTCACACATTCTGCAGTATCTTGTGCTACATATAATGGAGACCAAAAATTTGGAGGATAAAGTAGGGAAAGATCAAGACCCACTTCCTCCTAATGCTGAAGCTGCTGCCACTAGTCATGACATAGACGATGAAATGCCATCAACGTCGTCTTCCAAGCCCGATGCCCAATCTCGTAGTATCGGGCATGTAAAATCCAAAAAGCCAAAGTTAAGAAAAAGTAGCAAAAAGAGAAACTTAAAATCATCTGAGGAGAAACGTAAAGTTGCCAATATGCCATTTACGACACGGAGTGGCAAGGAACGGCTTAGGCCCTGGCCCGTGTTCATGACTAGTGGTTCAGCTGCACCCACGGATCTTATCCCTCCTCCTCCTCCCCCCCTACAAAAAATTGAAGAGAGTTATGCTGTCAGCAACAAAACAGCAAACAACTCTGCCTTCTAAAGAGAAATTATCACAAATCCTCAAGGCGAGTCCAAGGGTGTTGGAGGATGGTGATGTGGTTATTGTAAATGAGGCACCAGGGGGGGAAACAGCTGATGTCCATGGGATGAAAAAGCCCATCGTCATGCCTGGTCAGAAGACCAAAAAATGCACCTCTTCGGTCTGGAGTTATTTTTATCCAAATCCAGACAACCAATGTATGGCCATATGTAGCTTATGTAAAGCTCAAATAAGCAGGGGTAAGGATCTTGCCCACCTAGGAACATCCTCCCTTATACGTCACCTGAATAACCTTCATAGTTCAGTGGTTAGTTCAGGAACTGGGGCTAGGACCCTCATCGGTACAGGGACACCTAAATCCCGTGGTCCAGTTGGATACACACCAGCAACACCCTCCTCGTCAACTTCCTCCACAATCTCCATCAGATTCAGTCCTGCAGCCCAAGTCAGCAGCCAGACTGAGTCCTCCTCAATACGGGATTCATCCGAGGAATCCTGCAGCGGTACGCCTACTACTGCCACTGCTGCTGTTGCTGCTGTTAGTCGGTCATCTTCCCAGAGGGGAAGTCGTAAGACCGCTAAGTCTTTCACAAAACAATTGACCGTCCAACAGTCGTTTGCCATGACCACAAAATACGATAGTAGTCACCCTATTGCAAAGCGTATAACTGCGGCTGTAACTGCAATGTTGGTGTTAGACGTGCGCCCGGTGTCCGCCATCAGTGGAGTGGGATTTAGAGGGTTGATGGAGGTATTGTGTCCCCGGTACCAAATCCCGTCGAGATTCCACTTCACTAGGCAGGCGATACCAAAAATGTACAGAGAAGTACGATCAAGTGTCCTCGGTGCTCTAAAAAATTTGGTTGTACCCACTGTCCACTTAACCACGGACATGTGGACAAGTGGTTCTGGGCAAACGAAGGACTATATGACTGTGACAGCCCACTGGGTAGATGCATCCCCTTCCGCAGCAACAGCAACAGCTGCATCAGTAGCAGCATCTACAAAATGGCTGCTCGTGCAAAGGCAGGCAACATTGTGTATTACAGGCTTTAATAAGAGGCACAACGCTGACAACATATTAGAGAAACTGAGGGAAATTATCTCCCAGTGGCTTACCCCACTTAGACTCTCATGGGGATTTGTGGTGTCAGACAATGCCAGTAACATTGTGCGGGCATTAAATATGGGCAATTTCCAGCAAGTCCCATGTTTTGCCCACACCATTAATTTGGTGGTGCAGCATTACCTCAAGAGTGACAGGGGTGTGCAGGAGATGCTTGCGGTGGCGCGCAAAATTGCTGGACACTTTCGGCATTCAGCCAGTGCCTACCGCAGACTAGAGGCACATCAAAAAAGCATGAACCTGCCCTGCCATCACCTCAAACAAGAGGTTGTGACGCGCTGGAACTCCACCCTCTATATGCTGCAGAGGATGGAGGAGCAGCAAAAGGCCATTCAGGCCTACACAGACACCTACGACATAGGCAAAGGAGTGGGGATGCTCCTCAGTCAAGCGCAGTGGAGACTGATTTCCGTGTTGTGCAAGGTTCTGCAGCCATTTGAACTTGCCACACGAGAAGTCAGTTCCGACACTGCCAGCTTGAGTCAGGTCATTCCCCTGATCAGGCTGTTGCAGAAGCAGCTGGAGAAAGTGAGGGAGCAGCTGGTAAGCCATTGCGATTACACCAAGCATGTAGCTCTTGTGGATGTAGCCCTTCGTACGCTTTGCCAGGATCCGAGGGTGGTCACTCTTTTAAAGTCAGAGGAATACATTCTGGCCACCGTGCTTGATCCTCGGTTTAAAGCGTATGTTGTGTCTCTGTTTCCGGCGGACACAAGTCTACAGCGGTGCAAAGACCTGCTGGTCAGGAGATTGTCCTCTGAAGAGGACTGTGACATGCCAACAGCTCCACCCTCATTTTCTTCCACATCTATGGCTGCGAGGAAAAAGCTCAGTTTTCCCAAAAGAGGCGCTGGCGGGGATGCTGATAACATCTGGTCCGGACTGAAGGACCTGCCAACCATTGCAGGCATGTCTACTCTCGCTGCATTGGATGCTGTCACAATAGAAAAAATTGTGGATGATTACTTTGCTGACACCATCCAAGTAGACATGTTAGACAGTCCATATTGTTACTGGCAGGAAAAAAAGGCAGTTTGGAAGCCCCTGTACAAACTGGCTCTATTTTACCTGAGTTGTCCCCCCTCCAGTGTGTACTCGGAAAGAGTTTTTAGTGCAGCGGGGAACCTGGTCAGTGAGCAGCGAAGGAGGTTGCTTACTCATAACGTTGAAAAAATGATGTTTATAAAAATGAATAATCAATTCCTCAATGAAGTACAGCACTGCCCTCCAGATAGTACAGAGGGACCTGTGGTTGTGGAGTCCAGCGGGGACGAATTGATAATGTGTGATGAGGAGGAAGTACACACTGTAGGGGGAGAGGAATCAGAGGTTGAGGATGAGGACGACATCTTGCCTCAGTAGAGCCTGTTTAGTCTGTACAGGGAGAGATGAATAGCTTTTTTGGTGTGGGGGCCCAAACAAACCAATCATTTCAGCCAAAGTTGTTTGGTAGGCCCTGTCGCTGAAATGATTGGTTTGTTAAAGTGTGCATGTCCTATTTCAACAACATAAGGGTGGGTGTGATGGCCCAAGGACAATTCCATCTTGGAACTTTTTTTTTGCATTATATGACCAATCAACAGTCGTTTGCCATGTTCAAAAAGTAAAACCAAATTTAAACAAATTCAAGAAATTAAACCAAAAGTAAAATGCACTGTCATAATTTAAAACACGAGGTATTGACGTGCTCTAAAACTACTGTATTGTTGTTTATATTTTATAAACACTACACTTGAAAGCTTGAGTCTTTCAATTAAAAAGTAACTGTCCATTGCACGAATATTTGCAACAGGGACAATTTTAGGGTTAAGAAAGTCAACTAATAACTCTTCGACGCTGTCTGTCTTTATAAACACTACACTTGGAAGTTGGAGGAGGTATTGTGGCCCCGGCACCAAATTTACTACCGGGGCCACTCCACTGTGCAGTCCATATTTAGGTGTATCAGATATTAAACAACGGTGACAGTTGATGCCCAATTTTTTAACTATATTGTTGGCGCTGTAAAAAATTGTGTTCCGGGCACACCACACTACGCAGTCCATACCCTTTTTTGGTGGAATTATGACCCGTGGAGGGTTTTTTAATTATATTGTGGCCTCTGTACCAAATTGTGTACCGGGGCCACCACACTACGCAGTCAAGATAGATAGATGCGTATCATAGATAAAGTACATTCAGTGGTGTGGGGCAAATTGAAAAATATTCAAAATGCAGTGACATTATCAAAAACAAGAGGTTTTCACACGCTGAAACTCCAACATGTATATGATGGAGAGGATGGAGGAGCAGCCGTATGTGCAGTGTAATGCAGACCTGTTGAAGGTTTTTTATATATTTTATTGTGGTGCCCAGTGCCCACTACTCTACGCAGTCCAGATACTATTTTTGGGTGTAATGCAGACCTGTTGAATGTTTTCTATATATTATATTGTGGTGGCTAGTGCCCAGTCCTCTACGCAGTCCAGATACTATTTTTGGGTGTAATTCAGACCTGTTGAAGGTTTTCTATATATTATATTGTGGTGGCCAGTGGCCAGTCCTCTATGCAGTCCAGATACTATTTTTGGGTGTAATGCAGACCTGTTGAAGGTTTTCTATATATTATATTGTGGTGGCCAGTGGCCAGTCCTCTATGCAGTCCAGATACTATTTTTGGGTGTAATTCTGACCTGTTGAAAGTTTTCTATATATTTTATTGTGGTGCCCAGTGCCCACTACTCTACGCAGTCCAGATACTATTTTTGGGTGTAATTCAGACCAGTTGATGGGTTTTTAATTGTATTGTGGGGAACACTCCTCTACGCAGTCCACAAAGATACCTCGTTGCAAGGTTTTGTACTAAAAAAAAAAAAAATATTGTGAGGTGTTAGGTGTTCAGAATAGCCTTTAGATTAGTGGAAATTATTGTTATTGGATGTTATTGAGGTTAATAATAGCGTAGGAGTGAAAATAAGCCCAAAAACTTGATTTTTTAACTTTTTATGCTTTTTTCAAAAAAAATCCGAATCCAAAACCTTAAATCCGAACCAAAACCTTTCGGCAGGTGTTTTGCGAAACAAATCCGAACCCAAAACACAAAACACGAGACCTCAAAAGTCGCCGGTGCACATCCCTAATGAAGACCAATTTTTTGGCCAGTTATTAGGTGTGCTGTTATCTTGAAATTAGAGCTCTGCATTTTTATGCACCATTCCTTCCATGCCACTTATTATTGTGCATATAAAGATAACAATGGGTTCATTATTGACCTTTATTAAACAAAACAAAAAAACAAGACTGTCTTCAATGGTGGATGTGACAGGCAAGGTCCTAGGGGCAAATTAGCATCCAAAAACTTAGTAGACCCAGGTTTCAGATTGAACTGTTTGGGTACAATTGCACGTGCTAAAACTGAAACTACAAGCAGATGCATGAATGGGGCACCTGGGATGTGTATCCTCGACTTCAAGACTGTAAAATATGATGAATAACTGATGACTGTAATATACTTGTGTATTGAAGGCTGTAAAATGCTCCTCCAGTACTAATTGTAATATGCTGGACAGTCAGGGGCTGTATAATGCTGGACAATTTGAGGTTCTATAGTAAGTTGTCCATTTGGGGCTATATAATGTGCTGGACTATTGTGGAAGCTGAATAATATATTTGTCAGTCATAGTATGGTATCATATACCGGGCTGTCTAACATGCTGTGTTTTTTGTTGGATAAGTATCGTATATTGAGTATTGTAGTGCTTGAATTCAAAAAATGTCCCACCGTTAAGTTTGCAAAAACAATTAATTAGAATAACATTATATAAGAATTTAGATAATTAATTGGAATTACACCATAGCACAGTGGTTAGCATTGCTACTTCACAGCAGTGGGGTCATAGGTTTAATTCCGACCTGGGCATTATCTATGTGGAGCTTGTTTTCTCCATGTTTACTTCCACACAGCAATCCAGCACCAGCATTCCCTCTCAGCTACTGACACCAACATGCTTCTCAGGCAAATACAGAAGTGAAAGTTGCTCAATTTATAGGGTCATAGCAGGTGCTTGAAAGAGTGGGGTTATCCTAAAAGGAACAAACACACAGAAAAATCACCCAGCACACTGCTATAGCCAGCAAAAGACCTGCCATTTCTACTGTAAATAAAAATGCAAAAGTCTTAGTTGCACACATTTGCAAATGTATGTTAAAGCCACCCGCCACTCCACGGTGCTTTTGCTAATAGGGTGGTCCTAACTCTAAACAATAAGAGTTTCATATATTTCGGCCATACAAACACTTCTGGGGTACCTCTTGGTAAGTTAGCTCTCAAATTAAAAACACATATATGTATGGCCCAAATATATGGGACTCTTTAACATACATGTCCAGCTGTTTTATACATATTTTAGTTAATTGTGCTTTGTCAAGTCTTGTGTTACATTGTCAAAAATATATTTTTTTCTTATTGTTTCAGGTTCTGGATTTATATAACAAAGAAGATAGATTACAGACTCATTTTAATTTTAATTTGTAATATTTAATTTTCAAAACTACACCTGATCCCAATATCTATATCCACATATGGATATTAACA
This sequence comes from Mixophyes fleayi, assembly GCF_038048845.1. NCBI lineage: Eukaryota > Metazoa > Chordata > Amphibia > Anura > Limnodynastidae > Mixophyes > Mixophyes fleayi. The sequence continues at coordinate 214,434,352 of NC_134402.1, read as the reverse complement.
GCTTTCATTGACAACCTATCAATTCTAACCATTGATATAAACTGATTAAACAAAATTGGACACACTATTTCACAAAATAATGTACACTGCTAATTCTTGTGTTAATCTTTGTATGAATTAAAATGTATTCTATTATTTTTTAACTGCATATTGCACTGTTTTAGGCTCCACACTGAGAACATGATCAACTAAAAATAAATGGGCATGTGCTTCTGTATCACTTATCCAGAAATAAATATACTTGATTCATGCAGATTGTCAGGTATTTGCCTACTACCCAGAAAAACAAGATTTTAAATTAGCTGCAAAAATGTTTAAACCGAAATTATTCAGTATTTTAACATTACTACACATGCTTAACACATTTCTGTATGTCCATAATCCCACTTTATTAAGTGAAAGATCATAGCATTTGCAGACCTGTCATATTTTGTATTATCAAATGGAACATATTAAAAAAAAGGACCCTTATGCCATGTATATAGTTTGGATATAATTAAATGTAAATTGTATTGAAAGTAACTTAGTAGTGGTAGTGCTAATGGCTCCTGGGTTCTGCTGAAAAATATGAATTGGTTACCCCACTCACATCCCACCACCCCTAATAAAAATAACAAATACCACACATATCATTTCTACTGCAACTTCATCCACATACATTTCCCCTTCCATTGCTAGCCATACTGGGAGTTCAGCAAAACTTGTATGTTGTCTGTTGCTGCTATTTGTATGATTTAAATAATGTGGTTTTTCTATGTGTCATTATTTTATTCTATTTATTTGCAAATTCTAAATGAAGACTGCAAGGACGTCTACACTCATACCTCCCAACAATTCCTAATTTCACATGGCAATTCTGATGTTCAAACCTTGCAGCAAAAGTTGTGTGACGTAGACAAATTAGGGTTTGTCCTTTATGCACACTTTCTTAACTTACATGGTTGATAATAAAGTAGGGAGCAACTTGATTAAGCTCTGCAGTAAAGTAAATTATTTGCAGAACAAAATATATAAAAGAGGAATGGCCATTAAATAGCATATATCGCCTCCACACATTGGAGGCAATCAATCTGTGAGTCAACTCAATATCCATGAGAATGCATGGCTATGAGGCGAGGCAGCAGCAGGTTGTGAGGGGCAAAAAGGGAACATGACTTATTTTTTTTTTATGCCCTCCCCCACTTGCTAATTCAGGATACTGAGCTCCATGACACAATCATAGAACACCATCTCCTGCATAAGTGAGAGCATAAGTGAGGGTGGAAATAGAGGTACTGGAGGAAGGAAAATAACCTCTTCTTCCATCTCTTTATTTTCCAACATTATGGCATCATTCACTGACCAATTACTGCAGGTCTACTCTTGCACTGTAAAGCTGAGTACACACTAATGCAAGTGCAGATCAAACAATAAACAACCATTTGGTCAGATATTGCAGGAGTGTGTACGCTCCCATGATCATGTTTTATCAAAACACATCACATCTGTTGATTTGGTTTTATAAACTTCCTAAAAATGATGATCAACGATGGAACAATGTTGGGCAAATGTGGACGTATGTATGCACTTATGACCAGCAGTGTAGGCAGCTATATGTAGGGAGCAGACGATCTTTTCAGCAAATTGTTATGAGAGATGAAGATCACAGAGCTGAAGGTAAATTGTGTAGATATATGCACATAAGTCAATGCTTATCAGGACTTTCAGCCGTTGCCAAAATCGTTACAGAAATCGCATCTGGTGTAAAATGCAGTAGTGTGTATCCAGCTGAAGAAGGAACACTGGCAAAAGTCAGTAAAGGGAAGGATAGAGAAGAGCACTGGGAAGCTGATAAAAGAGTGGGCTGTTTTTGTTGCTTTTAAACAATGTATTTGTGCCCCAAGCCTCTGGCAGGCCTGGGGCACAAACTGACCAGACTTAACATTTACATTAGAATATGGGGGGGCTACCGCGCTCCCTTTCAATATATAGACCAGTAATGCTGCCTGGGGGACAGAGCAGAAGGGTAGTCCTAACCCTAGAAGGTAACTGAATGGGTGGAGAAAATGGTCCCCTGTGGTGCAAACAATAAGATAAAAGTGTTGTAGGTGCTGTTGAATGTACCACAAATAGATATAATAATACCACCGAGCAATAGCTCAACATATGGACCCTTGGATAGGGTGGCAAAAGGTCTCAATACAAACGGTATCAGGTGGATGAAAATTCAATACAATCAGTATTTATTCCTTTAAACATGATCCGGAAAAGATAGCAAGTACCTTGCTAAGCGTCTAATCATACATATACAGACAATAATCCTCAAAAACATAGGAACAATAAGTAAAACCATGGATCAACCGCATTGATAAACTAGGACACAGCCAACCAGATAATCAGCCACATGTAACCCCGGTCAGTACACTGGTATAGGTGCAAAGTCCATAGGGATAAAGTCTCTGTATATCCTTAGGAGTGGATCCGACATACAACAATGCGTCTCCTCGGCATCCAAAGATAATCCAGTGGAGCGGATATGTCCGGAAGTACAAGTCCGTGGTATAACAAATAAAGGACTAACCCTCGTTAGGGATGATGTCTGTGTCCTTTTTTAAAAGCTGAGCTGTGTCCAGTAGAGTGAATGGTAGCGGTGTGTAGTCTCATCTAAGCAGAGAGGTCGCGGTCGCGACTCGGTCCAGATGCGCATGCGGTCAAAGTAGAAAAAAATCCTTTACTTGTAACGGTACCTCGGAACGATAAGGAGGTGTGTAATAAGGGGTGTAACCAACGCGTTTCACCAAATAGGCTTCTTCAGGGATAACATTGATGGTCCATGGTTTCATTATGGATCTTATAAAGGGCGCCCTTCGCAGTGATAGGTAAGCTTATCCTGCTTCCTATTGGTTCACATGGAGATAAACACGGTTAATCATCCAATGGTGCTGGGAGATTGTCTTTTTGGTCGGTGAGCTGCATAAAGGTTGTTCATTGGTCCTAAGGTGTGATAGATGTTCATAATGGCAAATCACATAAAAGAATAGTAAATAGACGTGTATAAATATACAACTTGCGTTGCTGCATATATAACATACAGGGAGTATGAATGTCCAAACGTACTTTGAAATCAATATCAGATGCTTCTTATAGAACAGATGACCACGAGCTGAGTCGTCGTTTTTGAATGCATTGATAGCTAATGGTCGTGTACAAAGTTGTAAACTGTCCAGGGCAGGTGGACAGTGATAAATGTACAAACATACTGACAAAATAGAGCTTGTAAATATAGCAATAGATCACAGTGAAGTGAATCAAAACAGATGCTGGTAAGTATTAGGCAGGATCATCGGTGTACATGGCTGGTCAGAGGAAATGACCCAGCTCAAAATCAATGTTCAAGCCCTGAGGTGTTAAAGATTTAATGCAATAGATCCATTCAGACTCTTTTTGGGAGATGGTCTTAACGTAATCTCCACCCCTCCATGGTCTAACAATCTTCCTAATTCCCATAAATTGCAGTAGGAAAGGATCTTTAGCGTGTTGGATTGCAAAGTGTGCCGACACGCTGTGCGTTTCAAGACCCTTTTTGATATTCCTATGGTGTTCGGAGATCCTAACACTAAGCTTCCTAACCGTCCTTCCAATATATTGTAGTCCACAGGGGCATTCCAAGAGATAGATCACCCCTGTGGTGTCACAAGTGATTCTGCTGTCGAATTTGAATTTCTCTCCAGAGACATTAGACTGGAAAACTACAATGGGTTTAGTGCTGGATACACGTCTGGTTTTACATGCAGAACACTGATGACAATGATAGAAGCCCTTCTCTGTCTCTTTTAACCAAGTTCCTACCGAGATTTCAAAGTACGTTTGGACATTCATACGGTAGCGGCTAAATCCCCTTCGGTCTAGGTACCCTGGCACGTCAATATGACGTCGCAGGGTCATGTGATCGCAGCGGTCACATGGTGCAAAGTGTTAGGCGGGCTGCTGAAAGTGAATGGTAGTCGGTGCAGGAGCGCCATCATTTCTTTCCGATCTTGGCTGCATTCCTGTAAAAAAAGGTAAGTAGAAGGGGTGCTAGTGTGTGAGGGGCATGTGTGGTGGATGCAGGACTGGCACAGGGGGCATGTGAGGTGGACGCAGGACTGGCACAGGGGGCATGTGTGGTGGGTGCAGGGCTGGCACAGGGGGCATGTGAGGTGGATGCAGGGCTGGCACAGGGGGCATGTGAGGTGGATGCAGGGCTGGCACAGGGGGCATGTGAGGTGGATGCAGGACTGGCACACGGGGCATGTGAGGTGGACGCAGGACTGGCACAGGGGGCATGTGTGGTGGGTGCAGGGCTGGCACAGGGGGCATGTGAGGTGGATGCAGGGCTGGCACAGGGGGCATGTGAGGTGGATGCAGGACTGGCACACGGGGCATGTGAGGTGGATGCAGGACTGGCACATGGGGCATGTGAGGTGGATGCAGGGCTGGCACAGGGGGCATGTGAGGTGGACGCAGGACTGGCACAGGGGGCATGTGCGGTGGATGCAGGACTGGCACAGGGGGCATGTGTGGTGGATGCAGGACTGGCACAGGGGGCATGTGTAGTGGATGCAGGACTGGCACAGGGGGCATGTGTGGTGGGTGCAGGGCTGGCACAGGGGGCATGTGAGGTGGATGCAGGGCTGGCACAGGGGGCATGTGAGGTGGATGCAGGACTGGCACACGGGGCATGTGAGGTGGATGCAGGACTGGCACATGGGGCATGTGAGGTGGATGCAGGGCTGGCACAGGGGGCATGTGAGGTGGACGCAGGACTGGCACAGGGGGCATGTGCGGTGGATGCAGGACTGGCACAGGGGGCATGTGTGGTGGATGCAGGACTGGCACAGGGGGCATGTGTAGTGGATGCAGGACTGGCACAGGGGGCATGTGTGGTGGGTGCAGGGCTGGCACAGGGGGCATGTGAGGTGGATGCAGGGCTGGCACAGGGGGCATGTGAGGTGGATGCAGGACTGGCACACGGGGCATGTGTGGTGGATGCAGGACTGGCACAGGGGGCATGTGTAGTGGATGCAGGACTGGCACAGGGGGCATGTGTGGTGGGTGCAGGGCTGGCACAGGGGGCATGTGAGGTGGATGCAGGACTGGCACACGGGGCATGTGAGGTGGACGCAGGACTGGCACAGGGGGCATGTGTGGTGGATGCAGGACTGGCACATGGGGCATGTGTGGTGGATGCAGGGCTGGCACACGGGGCATGTGTGGTGGATGCAGGTCTGGCACACGGGGCATGTTTTTCTTTTCACTACAAAAGTATTTAGTGATTTAAATCCATTTACACTTGTTATATTTATAACCACTATCTCTCTACATACCAACAGTCTGCTCATGCTGAACCTTTTTTTTTTTTATCTCTTTCTGCCAGGTTACCTCTGCCCTCAGGACTAGGACCCTTCTTCAAAGCTGCCCCTGGAACTCTTCAACAGAATGTCTGTCAAGAATCTCTAACTGCCGGATCCAGCTCAATGATCAGCTGTTTATTGACTAGTTAAATTACTGCTTTTGACTCGTTTCTCCCAGAACCACTTTACATAGTTTAAAAGGACACGTGTTTGAGGATTGTTATGGTTTTGTTTCTTTAAAGCATCCATTCCTCAAGCGATATTAATAAAGGAAAACACAAGAAACATGAAGACATTTTATTTCTACTCCCGAACTTCATTTTATTATCTCCCATGATAATGCCTGATGTAAAGAGTGATAGTTATGTTCTCGCTTGTTATGCCAAAAAACAGAACGTGGAATATATTAGCTAACACTTTAAATGAACATTATCAGACTTTTGAGTGTACTGTCTCATACTACATAGAGCTGAATGTTGTAATCTATATTTCACTATTTGCTAATAATAATTTAATATGTGATGTTAATAAAACATACTTAAAGCAGCATTTTAGTGTATTTGAGGTATAAGTGTTATAAACTAGGTATTTATTTCCACATTACAAATCGTACATATTTATTTTCTGTTTAAATGATTTGCTTTCACAAAATCAACGGCATTTTTATTATTGAAAGTCGGTGATTGCTGTGCCGACCAATGTCCCCTCCTCCCCCAGAAGTGGATGACACTGGAGGGGCTAACTGATCCCTCCGGCTGCATAGACCGGCACATTCATTGTCTTGAGTGTCATCCAACCGTCTGTGAAAAAGGTGCACAATAATTCAGAATGTACATTAACTTACACAGGTAGGATCACTGGCCATAACTTGGCCGGACACTGGTTTATATGTAGCACATTCTCTTTTGTGTTAAATCCACCAGACTTGGAAAAGTAGTCTTAAATCAACCCTCCACCCATCCCATGTAAAGTAGATATTTCTTACATGTGTATATGTAAGCCGTGTATAAGAAACCTTCACACTTTCCGCTTGTGTCCTAAAAACATGTCAAAATATTAGATAAATGCATAAAGTATAACAGTTCTACCAAGCAGTGTACAACAAAATATGTACATCTATAAGTTCTCTTAATTATCTTTTAAAAAAGTGACAATATAATATGCCTTTATATTTTGAGAACTAGTTGGGACACTTTCGAGTGTATTCTTCAATGCCTACATTACTTTTGCCTGTCAATAATTACTTTTTCATAGCTGTTAAAATATTAAAAATTACTCAAATTTCAAAAATATTTGGGTGTAGTGCCACGTGTAGAACACCACATCTAATGACAAGAAGGACCCGAGCATAATAAACTTTAATTGTACACCTATATTGGGAATCTAGAACTTGTACAGCGTTTTTCATATGATCCAGAATAAGAAGTGTTGTGTTTTGGGGAGGAAAAAAAAAACCATTAATTGAATTCAACTACAGTTCCCAAATAGACAATGGATGGCATGACCAGCGGACTCCCCCACTCTTGTTCTGTTACTGTGGAATAATAAGGTAAGTTTCAGGTGTTTACATCAACAGTAATGCCTACCCACTGTCAGCAGTGTCTATTTCCCTGTGTTGGTGATGCATTGCACAGTGTCATGTATTAAACCTGAGTACCCCATCCCCTGTCTCAATGTTGTTATTTAAGATATGGTGGAAGTGATCATGAAAGTGCTTGTCGCATGTACTACACCACTATATTTCAATAACGGATAGCAAGCTTCAGCCCACTATCTCTGTCAATCACATTATCATCAACATTTATTTATAGATCGCAATAAAATTTTGGAGCGCTTTACAATTGTGAACAAACATTAATAAAACAATACTGGGTAATACAGACAGACACAGGTAAGAGAACCCTGCTCAAAGCTTACAATCTTGAATGTGTTAAATATTGATACCCTATATTTTATGTATGCTTTAAGGATAAACACTAATACATGTTCACAATGAAAATGTCAATATGGACCTCACACCACAAATAAATTCAGATTCAACTGCTGAATAATAAGGATGATTATGACATCCTTACAATTGAATGTTGAGCTCTTAAAAACTTTATATTTTTTGTTAATTATCTTTTGGTTTCTATGTTTTCTTTAGATGTGTTATTATAGTAATTGAGAGCTAATTTATGGCTCTTGACCTGTACCTTACCTGACCCCTCTTCACCGCACAGGAATAAATTGTTAGACGACTGAAGAATGATAAGGATTATTAGGACATCCTTAAAATTGAATGTTGACCTCTTAGAGACTTTACATTTGTTGTTATTTTTCCTTCTTTTTATATGTTTCATTTATATTTGTTTAGATAACAAATGAGTCCTAATTTACAGCTGGTGACCTGTCTCTCACCCCACCTTCTCCTATAAAACTTGTGTCCTGCAATGTCCTGTAGTGTCTTCAAATCCAAAAATAATTTTGGGGTTAGTAGAAGCTCTAAGCTGAAAGACCAGATCAGTCTTTTTTTCTGTCATAAGGTAAGTTCTTTCATTTGTTAGATGATAATTCCATGCAAAGTTATATCACATATTGCTTTATATTTTCCAAATCCAACTTTTTTTTTTTTTTTTTTAAATCATCTGTGATTAGCAGCTGATTCTTATTTTATATAGGTTTAGTCTAGTGTAGAAATGCATTCGGCTACTAGTGCAGAAATACCAGAACTGGTAACACCTGCCATCCAACACATGCAAGACATTGAATCATCAAATCAATGTGAAAAAAAGGTAAAATAATTTGCACAAGTGATATAAAATCTAGCATTGGATTTCATATTTTTGGGACATGATGAGCATAATTTGTTTTGTTTTGTAGGATAAGCATTGTAAAGGTGGAGATAGGGAAAGCTGTCAAAGTGAAATCTTTCATTCATTGGACATGTTGCAGAGAGCAATATGTGAATTTGAGGAAAATACACAATCTAACTTCATTATACATCAGAAGAGTAAAGAATTTGGCAAAGAGGGTACATTTTATTTTAATATACCTAAAATTTACAATCTGTAATTTTTATTTGAAATTGTATATAGTAATAATTATGGTTTCCTTTTTTATCTTCAGTATATACATTTATATAGAAAAACGCCTAATACATTGTTGTTCATGTTTAAAATGTACAATACAATACTGTAATTTTTATCACTTCCATTAAGATTTCAAACCAAATGCAAGATCTAGAATTCAATGGAAAAGTAATGATATCCAGTATGGCAAACTAATTAAGTTTTCTGGAATTCCATACGTGGTGGTTGGGAGAAAAACTCTACAGTGTCATTTGGGTAGAGACTTCAGCATTGTGAAGAAAAAAAATTATGGAGATCAAAGACAAATCACCCAGGTATCTCTTATTTTTTGAATTATAAAATGTTTTCCACGCATTGCCTGTCTTTTAATAGTGCTGGCTAATATCATTTATTTGAAGCGCTGCAATCAATGCCTTTGTGCCCTCAAACGAGCAGTATTTTAACAGCATTCAATTAGCTGAGAATGAACTAGGGAACAACTACACTTAACACTACGATAGGCAGTACAATAAATGTGAAGAATGAATGTGTAGAACATTGCTGAAAGATTGTACTGTGGAGCCATCAAACAACTCTCTGTCTTACATTTTTAATGGGGAGAGGTATCCTCATTAGCATGGTCACAGCTAATGAAGTCAAAGAGGCGTTATAACAATAAAATACAACATACATATATTGTTTAATATAGTGCTCTTTTCAATTATTCTTTTAATAGGGAGAAGATCATACCTTCACCAAAAGGAGGCGTATTATACAGCATACCAAAAAAATGGGCTGTCCAGCTGAAATCAATGTATTGCACATTATCAGATACCCAGATTTTATGGTAAAATCGGTGTTAAGCACATTACATTGAATTACATTGTTACAACTTAATTGTCAGACCAATAAAATGTAAAACATTGGTAAAGAAATTTTGCAAACATATTTTTAGAAGGGCAAAGGTAAACTAATTTGTGGATTTTTATGTATATATATATATATATATATATATACACACACACAAACACACACTCTACATATATAGTATGTAAACATAAAAACAGTGATTGAGATAGGCCAGTGCGGGTATGCACATACAGCAAATAATTATCTTTTTTTTAATAGATCCAAAGTGATACACAAAAAAGAAGACGTAATGCATCAAAGAAAGTAAAAGAAGCCTTTCAAAGTGACACAATACAAGGCAATCATGCCTACGTAATTAGATTTCCACATTTATCTGAACATAAATTCCATGCAACTAG